>NC_045541.1:176209639-176367123 GCF_009769535.1 Thamnophis elegans
ACTTGCCAGGGAAACTCTCCGTTTATTTCCAAACATTGCTGAAGCAACATCTGAGTTTCTGCTCGTGTGCCTGAAGAGTTATGTGTGGAGCCATCCAAAGCCCTGCTCTTTTTTTTTCAACTGGTGTTTTGCCTCCAGTAGTACAGCATTTGCATGCCAGTTTGGCTGTGTTCAGCACTTAGAATCAGATGTTCTGTTATGTAATTTGGGGAGACGTACATCATGCGCAGACAGAAGCTCTGCTCTGACCGAGGCTTCGCAAAAGCATGAAACGCAGTCCTTTTCCCGACAAAAAACCTTTTATTAATTTACATTCACATCCAGCAAAGTCTTTCAAGGGAGGATTTACAGTCACAGACTTTATTTGGCTTGGAAAGCTGCCAGGCCAGATATCTGCAGAACTTGGCAAGGAGTCTGGAGAGTCACGAACCAATTAAGCGAACTAATTGTCTCCTGCAAACTCCACTCCCCTTTTGTTCCCATTTATTCCCTATGAGAGGGGCCATTCACCGTCCACCTATGGCCCTACTCCCAAGTCAATCCCTGTTCTTTAGCTGTCCCCTTCATCTGGCAACTGTGCGCATGCACACACACTGGGAACAGGCTCCAGCTGTTCTTCTGCCTCACTGATGTCTGACTCTGAAGGCAGCTGATAACTGTCAGAGGGCCCTGGCCCCCTCTCTGCCTCCGACACAGAGCCCTCATCAGAGCCTTCCCCAGACTCCAGGACTGGCCCAGGTTCCTCCCCAACCCTCCTCACTCTCTGAATCTGCTACGCTGGCCGCTGGTGGGCCACAACAGGCTCCTGTATCATTAAAGGATGAGAGGTTTAGCTTTAGAGCCAATGCCAACCGGTCTTTTTGGAATTCACATAGAATCACAGAGCTGGAGGTGTGCTTTGGGGGGGTCATCTAGTCCAACCCCCTGTCCTCATACCATCCTGGATTGTCCGATCTTTTCTGGAAAATCCTACAAGGATGGAGCATCTACAAGTCTGAGCTTAATCACCACAGTTAAGCCCAAAAGGTATGCTGTTAAGTGAGAAAACTGTTGAGTTTTTGCCCCATTTTACGACTTTTCTTGCCACCTTTGTTCAGTGAATCAGTGAATGAAACCGGCCAATCATGGTCATAATTCAAGACAGCCATAAAATGGATTGGTCACATCCTCAATCCGATTTTATCACCTTCTTCGTGGCTGCCGTTAAGTGAATCACTGCGGTTGTGAATCCCCGGTCATTAAGGGGATGCCTCAGTCATTAAGCGAACAAGTGGTTCATAATGGTCATGTTTTTGCATGTTTCGGCAAAACTGTCATAAAATGTGGTCACCTGACCATGGGGTGTTACAAGTCTATGTGGCCGTGTTGCCGAACCCCCAAAGTTTGATCGCATGACTTCTAGAGGCCTCCACTGCTGGAATTCTGAATCTAGGTTGTAAGTAGCCCCAAAATAGGTCTGTCGTAACTTTGAATGGACACTAAGCGACCAGTCGTAAGTAGAGGACTATCTGTATGGGTAGTTCCATGACTTAAAACCATTCGTTTAATCGTTCAAAATGACAATGGTGCTGAAAAGAGTGACTCACGACCGTTTTTCACACTTACGACCGTTGCAGCATTCCTATGGTCACGTGATCAAAATTCAGATGCTTGGCAACTGGTTCATATTTATGACGCTGGTTGCATTGTCCTGGGGTCATGTTGATCCCCTTTTTGCGATCTTCTAACCAGTAGAGTCAACGGGGAAGCCAGATTCACTTAACAACTTTGTTACTTACTTAACAACTGCAGTGATTCACTTAACAGCTGCAGCAAGAAAGGTTGTAAAATGGGCCAAAACTCACTTAACAAATGTCTCACTTAGCAATCTACACTTTGGGCTCAATTGTGGTCCTAGGTTGAGGACATGCCAGCCCTCGTTATGGTATCATACGTCACCGTGGTGGCGCAGTGGTAAGAATGCAATATTGCAGGCAAACTCTGTTCACTGCCAGGTGTTTGATCCTGACCAGCTCAAGGTTGATCAGCCTTCCATCTGTCTGAGGTCGGTAAAATGACTCAGCTTGCAATATGCTGACTCTGTAAACCGCTTAGAGAGGGCTGTAAGGCGGCATATAAGTCTAAGGGCAATTGCAATGTAGGAGCTGACCAGGCTGAGCCCGAAGGAGGAGTCAAATGTGTCATCAGTCATGAGTCCCTTCATGCCCCCAAGAAATCTAAGTCCAGCCCACATCAAATGCCTTCCTAATTCCCACGCATTTCCCTTGACCTTTAGTAGGTCAGATTTTTGTAGAAAGCTTAAGTGTACAATAAATCTTTATACTCATTCGAACTGCCTGAATCTCCTGATCTCCCTGGTGCCTGATATGCTTATGAAGAAGTAAGTTTTAAAAAGCTATGGCCCATCCCTGAAATTTTCTCTTCCTCTTGGAAGAGAAATTTCAAAAACCGATGCTCTTTTCCTCCATTGGAATCTATAATGAGAAAGAAAAGGGGGGGGGGGTCATTTCTCTGCTCAGCAGTAGCTAATTTGCAAATTAAAAGACCATTCTGTACCAGTGGTAGGGTAAGAAACTCACTATGATTTTTGTCTTTTATCTTCCAGGCGTTTGCAGTTGTCGGTCTCCTCCTGAACCAGTAGAAGAAAAAGACTCAGAATGTGGCTTTTAGAGAAAATCCGGGGCTCAGTGGACAATAGCGGTTCTCGCGGCAACGACTCGGCAGACAAGCAGTCCAAAGGACCCTTGTACAGCAATGTCCTGACGCCGGATAAAATCCCGGATTTTTTCATTCCACCCAAGTTGCCGACGGTGCCTCCTGAGGCAGAGGAAGGGAACACCAAACCCAACCTGGGCACTTCGGCCTCCGAGCAGAATTTATCTGCCCGCAAAACTCCGCGTAGCCCTCGCTTGCCGGTGAAGGCCGTCTCGGAGAGCAAGAATCTTTTAAAAGCCGCCAGCCGACACATCATCCAGATCGAGAGCGCAGATGAGTGTATGTCTGAGGAGGACTACAGTACCAACGCAGACCCACAGTCCCAGACGGCCATGTCGCTGCCGTATGTCCCCAAAGCACAGACCTCGTACGGCTTCGCAACGCTGATGGAGAGTCCTCATACCCGCCGTAAGGAATCTCTTTTCCATAGCGAGCACACTAGCCTGTGCCCATCCCAGTCCTCCTCGCCCAGTTCTCAACGGAGGTCCACCTCAGGAGGGAGCAAGTCCAATGGAGAGAGCGCTCACCTGAACCCCTCGGACATCAGTATGTCCCTCATGAATCCCTACCGCTACTTCAGTGGAGGAGAGAGCGACACCTGTTCCTCCGCGGAGTCCTCTCCCTTCGGCTCCCCGCTGCTGTCGAGATCGGTGTCCCTCCTCAAGATCTTCAGCCAGGAGAGTCAATCCAAGGTCATCAAACTCAAACACTCGGTGGCTCGCAACAGTTCCTTGTCCACTGACGACAGCTCGGCCGACACCAGTCCCAGCTCCCAGCGCCGCATGCGCTGTGCGACCCCTCCAACTGGGGGAGCCACTGGCGGGGTGCAACCACAGCCTCTCACCCCCGCAGACCCCCAAGACAGATTTCACAAGGAACACGTGCTCAGTTTTAGCAAAGGAGGCACCATCCGCTTGGTGGTCCATTACAACCCGTCCAACGCCAGGCTGCGGGTGCGCGTGGTGGCCGCCGAAGACCTCTACGACAAGCACTGTGATATCAGGAGCATCAACTGTTGTGTGGCTCTCTATTTAAACCCCGGCAAGGTGCAGAAGCAACGGAGCACGATCATCAAGAATAGCCGCAACCCCATCTTCAACGAAGATTTCTTTTTCGACGGGCTGGGCCTCAGCAACGTGAGGAAAATGTCTCTCAAGGTCAAAGTGGTTAACAAAGGCAGCAGTCTCAAACGTGACACCTTGATGGGCGAGAAGGAACTGCCCCTCACTTCCTTGCTTCCCTTTTTATAAGGTCTCCCCTCTCCTGTATCTGTGGCCTGCCGCTAATCTCAGTCGGCTTTTTTCCTGTTCTGCAAACTGGGAGGGGTTGGAGGTCTGGTCTGCTCACGCAGATTCCTCCAAGGTCAGTCAGCATTTCTGTGAAATGGGTGTTGCATGTTTGAGGTCCACGAAAGGGGCATCCCAGCATTTTTGCATGAAACCTCAGTAGCTTGCTGCGTGACCCTATTTTCTTAGAAGGTCTGGATATTCTTTGTCTCTTTGGGTCAAGGTGTGTCCCTTGGTCACTGCGAGCTGATCTTCTTTCACGGTTACCTTGTTGGAGGTAGAGCGGAAGAGGGCCTGGGAATGTGACGGGAAGCAGGAAGCTTCCCTCCAATGGGTTTTCCCTCAGCGTAGGAGGCGGCTGCATGAACAAACCAGGTTTCCACCCTGTTTTTCGAGCCTCTTCCTCACAAATGCATGCCGAGAATCTGAGAATGTATCCCCTTAAGATGCATGCTGGTTGCATTCAATTCTGTCGTGTCGTTGAGCAAGGGCCAATCCGTTGGAAGGTGATCTAAACAGCCCGCTTGGCTTCTGCAACAGGGACATGATCACTTTCTTCCTGGCTCATCCAGGAAACTCGTTTGCTCCCCAAATGGTTGCAAATTCCAATTTCTGATTTGGAAGCTGGGGTCAACATGTGCTTTCTGAAGGAAGTGGACGGGGAGAATGAGCTGGGCCGAGAAGAGCTTCTGAAAGCCAGCTGATCATCCAGCAATTGCCCCAAAAGGCTGTTTTGCAAGATTTGCGTGATTGGATAGAGACCCTGCCTCCCTGCTCTACTGGACTTCAGTGGAAATGGCAGCAATCGGAGCGATGTCCGATATGAACTTTCAACCCGGAGGCAAAAAAAAATGGACTTATGGACATTGCGCTGTCTGGACAGTAGATCGAAATGAAAGAAAAAATACGGAGAGATAACAAGGGAAAGAGGAAAATATGGAGAGGGGGCCGTGATTATTTTTTTTAATGTTTTGATAATCCTGGCCTGAGAGACCCTCCTCAATAATAAATAATGATAATTTTAAAAGTGGGCTGGGTGCAGGGGTGGGTTTCAGGCGATTCGCGGCAGTCCCCGCGAACCGGTTGGTCGGCGAAGCCGGAAGTAAGTAACTTGCGGGAACGCCGAAGGATCCACCCGCCCGCCCGCGTTTCTTACCCGGTTTTGACGAGTTCTGCGCTTCCACGCATGCGCAGAACGCATACAGCGCCTGCGCAATCCTCCAGAAGCAGCTAGAGCATCGCACAGGCGCTAGTACGCATGCGGGCACTGCGCGCATGCACGAGGACACTGCCGGCCCTGTTCCAACCGAACCGGTTGGAACGGGGCGAGAAACCCACCCCTGGCTGGGTGATACTCACGGAATTGCCTTATCCTGCACTATTCTGCTTTTTTGGAGTCTTCGGTGATCACTCCCAGCCTTAAAAGTTTTGAGTCTTTCAATCTGCACTTCAGATGGCTTGAACCCATCTGAAGATAAAACTCAGATGGATCTGAGGAAATAGTCCTGACTGAGAAGCCCAACCCTCCATTCAAACAAGAGGAGGGCACGAATCAGTGTTAACCTCTACAGCAGTGTTTTTCAAACTTGACAGCTTGAAGTTGCTTCAACACCCAGCATTCCCCCAGCCAGCATGTTTTAAAATGGCTGGACTTCAATTCCAGAAATTCCCCAGTCAGCATGCTTTAAGATGGCTGGACTTCAATTCCCAGAATTCCCCAGCCAGCATGCTTCAAGATGGCTGGACTTCAATTCCCAGAATTCCTCAGCCAGCATGCTTCAAGATGGCTGGACTTCAATTCCCAGAATTCTCCAGCCAGCATGCTTCAAGATGGCTGGACTTCAATTCCCAGAATTCCACAGCCAGCATGCATCAAGATGGCTGGACTTCAATTCCCAGCATTCCCCAGCCAGCATGTTTTAAAATGACTGGACTTCAGCTCCCAGAATTCCTCAGCCAGCCACGAGAGCTGAGGAAATCTGGGAGTTGAAGTCCACAATCTTAAATTTGCCAAGTTTGAAAAACACCGCTCTGCGGGTTGTTTTTCTGCAGGGGATATTCAAAGTTGGAATTTAGAAACGCTATAGATCGAACTCCAGGCCATCTACAAGTCAATTTTTTTCCCTCAAGTTGTGGTTCCTTTCTAATATTAACATCATTTTTTTGGCTCAGTTTTCTTAAATCTCAAAAACAAAATAATCTCTTGTGCCAAGAATCAGTTTCCTTCATTGCAAACACCCACTTCTACTAAGTGTAGGTAGGTGCTGTTCTTAGGGACACAATCAAGGAGGAAGCATTGAGCAAACCTAGCTAAGCAACCCTTATTTTGCAACCCCTAAATTGGGGGGGGGGAATCCAAACTTAGGAACTTTAAAACTTTAAGATCAGAGCCTATCTCGTGGCAATACGGGCGGCGAAATGTTCGCATTTTGCCGCTCTTATTGCATCCGCTGAATCGCGCCCAGCCGCCTTGTTTAGGATAACCCGCTCCCTCCTGAAAGGGAGGGATGCGGATGAACCTTTACAAGGTAGAGCTGAGGAATTTGTTCAGTATTTAACGGATAAAGTCGCTTGGATTCGGACAGAGCTGGACTCCAATTGCACGGTACCAGCCGAAGTACCAGGGGAAGGTCTTGAGCGGAGTTTATGGACTGAGTTTCAACTTGTTGCGCCTGAGGAAGTGGACAAGGCCAGGGGAGCGGTGAGTGCCTCCACTTGTATACTGGACCCGTGCCCCTCCTGGCTGGTTTCGACCAGCAGGGAGGTGACACGTGGCTGGATCCAAATGATAATTAATACCTCTCTCCAGGAGGGATCCTTCCCGCTCCTCCTAAAGGATGCGGTGGTGAGACCCCTCCTGAAGAAACCATCTTTGGACCCAGCCATCTTTAGCAACTATCGTCCAGTCTCCAACCTTCCCTTTGTAGGGAAGGTTGTTGAGAAAGTGATGGCCTCTCAACTCCGACAGTCCTTGGATGAAACCGATTATCTGGATCCCTTTCAGTCCAGTTTCAGGCCTGGTTACAGCACGGAAACTGCTTTGGTCGCACTGATCGATGACTTCTGGCGAGCCAGGGATAGGGGTCAGTCCTCTATTCTGGTGCTCCTTGACCTCTCAGCGGCCTTCGATACCATCGACCATGGTATCCTTCTGCGACGGAGGTGGGAGTGGGAGGCACCGTTCTTCGGTGGTTCTCCTCCTACCTCTCAGACAGGTCGCAGTCGGTGTTGGTTGGGGGGCAGAGGTCGACCCCTAGGCCCCTAAATTATGGGGTGCTGTAGGGCTCGGTCCTGTCCCCCCTCCTATTTAACATCTACATGAAGCCGCTGGGTGAGATCATACGGCGGCACGGGATTAACTACCATCAATACGCGGACGATACACAATTGTATCTGTCTGCCCCGTGCCAACTCAGTGAAGTGGTAGAAGTGATGTGCCAGTGCCTGGAGGCTGTTAGGGTCTGGATGGGAACAAACAAGCTTGCACTCAATCCCGACAAGACTGAATGGCTATTGATGTTCCCTCCCAAAGATTGGCAAACTATTCCATCTCTCAGGCTGGGGGGTGAAATTATCCGCCCCTCAGAGAGGGTTCGTAATTTGGGAGTCCTCTTGGACCCACAGCTGACTTTAGATCACCATTTGTCAGCTGTGACCAGGGGAGTCTTTGCCCAGGTTCGCCTGGTGCACCAATTGCGACCCTACCTGGACCGGGAGGCACTTCAGATAGTCACTCACGCCCTCGTCACCTCAAGACTGGATTACTGTAGCGCACTCTACATGGGGCTGCCCTTGAAAAGTGTTCGAAGACTTCAGCTAGTCCAGAATGCAGCCACGCGAGCAATTGTGGGTGCACTCAGGTTCACCCACGTTACACCTATCCTTCGCGAGCTGCACTGACTACCCATTGGTCTCTGGACACGCTTCAAGGTGCTAGTCAATAATAATAACAATAATAACAGTAGACTTATATACCGCTTCATAGGGCTTTCAGCCCTCTCTAAGCGGTTTACAGAGTCAGCATATTGCCCCCAACAACAATCCGGGTCCTCATTTTACCCACCTTGGAAGGATGAAAGGCTGAGTCAACCCTGAGCTGGTGAGATTTGAACCGCTGAACTGCTGATCTAGCAGTCAGCCTGCAGTGCTGCATTTAACCACTGCGCCACCTTGGCTCATAGTCCATTACTTATAAAGCCCTGCATGGCATTGGACCTGGGTACCTGAGAGACCGCCTCCCGCCAATTACCTCCCAAAGACCAATTCGATCTCACAGGCTTGGCCTTCTCTGGGTTCCATCGGCCAGCCAATGTCGGCTGGCAACCTCCCGGGGGAGAGCCTTCTCTGTTGCTGCGTCGGCCCTCTGGAATGAGCTCCCTGTGGAGATCTGGACCCTTACTACCCTCCTGGCCTTCCGTAAAGCTACCAAGTCCTGGCTGTTCCGACATTCTTTGTATTATCTTATTTATTTCCCTTTCCCTGTTTATTGTGAGCCGCCCGGAGTCCTTCGGGAGTGGGCGGCATACAAAACTAATAAACAACAACAACAACAAACAACAACTTGTGGACTTCAACTCCCAGAAATCCCCAGCCAGCCATCATGCTGGCTGGGGATTTCTGGGAGTTGAAGTCCACAAGTCTTAACGTTCCCAAGTTTGGACACCCCTGCCCTAAATGAATACCCAGATGGGATCTAAAGAAATCATAATCTGAAATACGGGTAGTCCTCAGTTAATGACCAATTTGTTCAGTGACTATTTGAAGTTACGACCGCATTGTTCAAGTGGTCTTTTGAGGTTCTGGCTGTCCCAACATCTTGCGCTCCCATGATCATGATCGGGGCGTTCGGCAACTGAGTCACACTTATGACGGTTGCAGCCTTCTGTGATCACACGATTGCTATTGTGATGTAACCCTGCTGGCTTCCCGCAAGCAAAGGGAATGGGGAAACCAGCAGGGAAGGTCACACTCTGGTAAGTCACTCAGACTCCAGAGGTTTTTTTGCACAGAGGGGCTCAGCTATTGATGAATGTAGCAGCACGCCCCATCCTTGGCACACCTGGAAGAAACCACCCCTGGCTCTGCCATGCTTACACCCTCATGCACCAGGCAGCAACCACTGCTTCTGCGCTTGTGCCGTGCCAACCTTGCACACCCAGCAAAAGCTACCTAACCGCCTGCAAGTGTGCTTAAAAATCACTGGGAGCTTTTGGTTTCCTGCAGGCTTCCCCATTGACTTTGCTGGTTGAAAGCCGGTAGGAAGTTAAGAGATCCTTAACAATCTGTGAACCTTGCTTAATTGCAGTAACAGGGTGGGCTTGATTGCTGTTGCAGTTACACAACGTTGTACTTTATGATGGCATCACTTAGTGATGGAAATTCCAGGCTCATTGCTGTCATAGCCTGAGGACTGTATGTAATAGCAATAGCAATAGCAGTAGACTTATATACCGCTTCATAGGCCTTTCAGCCCTCTCTAAGCGGTTTACAGAGAGTCAGCATATTGCCCCCAACAATCTGGGTCCTCATTTTACCCACCTCGGAAGGATGGAAGGCTGAGTCAACCCTGAGCCGGTGAGATTTGAACCGCTGACCTGCTGATCTAGCAGTAGCCTGCAGTGCTGCATTTAACCACTGCGCCACCTTGGCTCTTGGGAACCTACATCGTGGTCAATATCCGTTTTTAAGGCAACGGTTTCTGTGTGCTGTGGAGAAATTCCTATATCCCCTTATTAATAACGGGTCTTCCAATTCACTCTTTAATCTAGTTCTCAGTTTTGCTCCAACTGTAAATCACCGGTAGTCCTTGACGTACGACCACAATTGAGTCCCAACTTGAGGCTAAGCAAGACTGTTGTTAAGTGAGTTTTACCCCATATTACGACCTTTCTTGCCACAATTGCTAAGTGAATCACTGCAGTTGTTCAGTTAGTGACACTGTTGTTAAGTGAATCTGGCTTCCCCATTGACCTTGCTTGTCAGACGGTCACAAAAGGGGCACTGCAACCGTGATAAATATGAGTCAGTTGCCAAACGTCTGATTTTGATCACGGGACCCTAGGGATGTTGCAACAGTTGTAAGTGTGAAAAACGGTCATAAGTCATTTTTTTCAGTGCCATTGTAACTTCAAATGGTCACTAAATGAATGGTTGTAACTTGAATACCTGTAACCTCCCTTTTTGCTCTTCTATTTCGGATGTGAGGAGTAAAGCGTGTTAGCCAAAACCTAGCATTGTATGTTTTACTACAAGGAGAAAAGACAGTATTTCCATATACACAGAGCGTTGGTGGAAGTAAATATGCTTGCCCCAACTCCAATGTGCTATATTTATTTATTTATTTATTTATTAGGTATTTAGGTATTTAGGTATTTATTGGGATTTATATGCCGCCCTTTTCCCTGAGGGGACTCAGGGCGGCTTACAACCACAGGGGAGGGGAAGTGCAAGGTCAAAACAAAACAATATGTGAACAACAGAAAAATAATAAAACCCAACTTTCATTCAGCAATCAAACAAAACACTCGGGCGGGTAATTAGGAGCCTATCCCCAGGCCTGCTGGGAGAGCCAGATCTTGAGGGCTGCGCGGAAGGTCTGGATAGTGGTGAGGGTGCGGATCTCCATGGGGAGCTCGTTCCATAGGGTCGGGGCAGC
Source organism: Thamnophis elegans (assembly GCF_009769535.1). Taxonomy (NCBI): domain Eukaryota; kingdom Metazoa; phylum Chordata; class Lepidosauria; order Squamata; family Natricidae; genus Thamnophis; species Thamnophis elegans. The sequence continues at coordinate 176,220,296 of NC_045541.1, forward strand.
AACAGAAAAGGCTCTCCTCCGTGTGGTCGCCAGTCGGCATTGACTGGCAGATGGAATTCGCAGGAGGCCCAGTCTGTGCGATCTAATTGGTCGATTTAGGGAGGTAATCGGCAGAAGGCGGTCTCTCAAGTACCCAGATCCACTACCATGGAGTGCTTTAAAGATGGTCATCAGTATCCTGAAGCGCACCCGGAGACCAACAGGCAGCCAGTGCAGCTCGCGGAGGACAGGTGTAACGTGGGCGAACCGCGGTGCGCCCACTATCACTCGCGCGGCTGCATTTTGGACTAGCTGTAGTCGCCGGATGCACTTCAGGGGCAACCCCATGTAGAGCCCATTGCAGTATTCCAGTCTAGAGATCACAAGGGCTCGAGCGACTGTTGTGAGAGCCCCCCGATCTAAGTAGGGCCGCAACTGACGGACCAGGCGAACCTGGGCAAATGCCCCCCTGGTCACAGCCGACAGCTGGTGATCAAGAGTCAGCTGTGGATCCAGGAGGACTCCTAAGTTGCGGACCCTATCTGAGGGGTATAAAATTTGACCCCCCAGCCTAAGCGTTGGTATATTAGCCAAATTATTGGGGGGGAAACACAACAGCCACTCGGTCTTATCCGGGTTGAGTACCAGTTTGTTAACACTCATCCAGTTCTTAACGGCCTCCAGCCCCTGGTTCATCACGTCCACCGCTTCATTGAGTTGGCACGGGGCGGACAGATACAATTGTGTATCGTCCGCATATTGATGGTATTTTATACCGTGCCTCCGAATGATCTCGCCCAGCGGTTTCATGTATATGTTAAATAGTAGGGGTGATAGGACCGAACCCTGGGGTACCCCACATGTTAGGGGCCTCAGGGACGATCTCTGCCCCCCGACTAACACCGACTGCGACCTGTCCGAGAGGTAGGAGGAGAACCACCGCAGAACAGTGCCTCCCACTCCCACCTCCCGCAGTCGTCGCAGAAGGATACCATGGTCGATGGTATCGAAAGCCGCTGAGAGGTCAAGGAGAACCAGGATGGACGCATAGCCTCCATCTCTGGCCCTCCAGAGATCATCGGTCAATGCGACCAAAGCGGTTTCTGTGCTGTAACCAGGTCTGAAGCCGGACTGGAAGGGGTCAAGATAGCTAGCTTCCTCCAAGGTCCGTTGAAGCTGAAAGGCCACCACCTTCTCAACAACCTTCCCAATAAAGGGAAGGTTGGAGACAGGACGAAAGTTGTTTAAAATGGCTGGATCTAACGATGGTTTCTTCAGGAGGGGTCTCACCACCGCCGTTTTGAGTACGGCGGGGAAGTGCCCCTCCCGAAGGGAGGCGGTGACAACCGCCTGGATCCAGCCATGTGTCACCTCCCTGCTGTTAGCCACCAGCCAGGAGGGACACGGGTCCAAAATACAAGTGGAGGCACTTACAGCTCGGATGGCCTTGTCCACATCCCCAGAGGCAACTTCCTGGAACTCAACCCAGAGCTGATGTGGCAAATAGTCCTCCTGTGTCTCAGCTGGATCTACTGCGGTGGAGTCCAGGTCCGACCGAAACCGAGCTACTTTGTCCGCCAAGAATTGAGCATAGTCCTCAGCCCTACCCTGCAAGGGGTTTCCCGCCTCCCTCCTATTAAGGAGGGAGCGGGTTATCCTAAACAGGGCGGCTGGGCGCGACTCGGCGGACGCAACCAGGGAAGAAATATATGATCTTTTTGCAGTTCTTAATGCTCGGACATAGTCCCTGGTGCAGGTAGTTAAGAGTGCTCGGTTTGCTTCGGACCTGTCAGACCTCCACTGGTGCTCTAGGCATCTCCTCCGGCGTTTCTTCTCCCGGAGTTCCTCGGTGAACCAGGGAACTCTCCGGGATCCACTGACCCGGAGGGGCCGTAGTGGCGCAATCCGGTCGAGAGACTCCGACGCCGCCGAGTGCCAGGCGGCGGCCAGAGTCTCCGCCGAACTGTGGGCGAGGGTATCAGGAATAACCCCAAGCTCCGTCTGGAACCTCAGAGGGTCCATAAGTCGCCTGGGGCGGAACCACCTGGTCGGTTCCTCCTCCCTACGGTGGGGGTTTGGCCTCCGGAAGTCAAGCCTCAGTAGGCAATGGTCTGACCACGACAGGGGTATGATCTCATTACCCCTCAGACCAAGATCACACATCCACTGCTCCGAGAGGAATACGAGGTCGAGCATGTGACCCGCTGCGTGGGTTGGGCCCCGAATTACTTGGGTCAAGCCCATGGCTGTCATGGAAGCCATGAACTCCTGCGCCCCATCAGAGCGTTCACCGAGCGATGGCAAATTGAAGTCCCCCAGAACTATAAGCCTGGGGAACTCAACTGCCAGCTCGGCTACTGACTCGAGGAGCGAGGGGAGGGATGCTGCAACGCAGTTGGGAGGCAGGTACGTTAGCAGCAAACCCACTTGACCCTTGAGGTCCAACTTTATCAGCAGGGACTCACACCCGACAAGCTCCGGAGCAGGGACCCTACGAGGTAACAGAGATTCCCGGATTACAATAGCCACACCGCCACCCCTTCCCTGGGCTCTCGGCTGATGAAGCACCTGAAATCCCTCTGGGCACATCTCTACAAGGGGGACTCCTCCTTCTGTGCCCAGCCAGGTTTCAGTAATACATGCCAGGTCTGCCCTCTCGTCAACAATTAAGTCCCGGACGAGGGGAGCTTTGTGAACAACAGACCTGGCATTTAGCGACAACAGCCTGAGACCAGGGTCCTGACTACTCGCGCCATCTGGTCTTGGAGTGGGACTCCTAGGGCCGGAAGGAGGGATCTCTGTAATGTAGCGAACCCTCCTTCCCCGATAATGGCCAGCCCTAAGGTCCCCGCCGTATCTGCCTCTCCCTGTCACGACCGCTATGCTCCGACCCACTCCCATGTCCATGGTCCCCCCAACCACCCCGGTTCCTCCCGCCTTCCCCAGCAGGTCCTCCGAGTCAAACATTCTCATTTATCCACTCTAACAATTCCCACATAAAAATTTAAAACATATAAAATACAGAGGTAACAATTACTAAAAGTGGGCCATTCATTCAATTCCATTCAACTCCCATACACTCAACATTCTATTTAAAATTGCGCAGTTATAGTATATAATAATATGGAAACAGTGGAGGAAGCGATGGTCTGCTCCTCTCCCTTCTTATGTCCTGGGGAACTATATAAGTAAGTATATATAAGTATATATTAGACTTATATACCGCTTCATAGGGTTTTCAGCCCTCTCTAAGCGGTTTACAAATTTTTTTTAGCAAATTGAGTCAGCAACTTGCCCCCACAGTCCGGGTCTTCCTTTTACCCACCTCGGAAGGATGGAAGGCTGAGTCAACCTTGAGCCGGTGAGATTAGAACCGCTGAACTGCAGATAACAGTCAGCTGAAGTGGCCTGCAGTACTGCACCCTAACCACTGCGCCACCTCGGCTCTTATATACAGGTAGTTCTTGATGCTATGTAGCCATAACAAAAACGATGACCTTGGCTTTCTAGAAAGAATGTTGTTATGGCTACATAGCATCTAACCCCCTCCCATTTTCCCACGATAGAAAATGCATAGTAGAATATTAGAAAGTGTGGCAGGCCTGAAGTGCAAAAAAGAAAAGATGGCTGCAGGCCTGACATTTACAACAGTTCATTTAGTGACTGTTGAAAGTTACAATGGCGCTGAAAAAAGTGACTTACTATTGTTTTTCACACTTACGACCCCACCGTCACATGTTCAAAATTCAGATGCTTGGCAACTGACTTCTACTTAGGACGGTTGCAGTGTCCCTTTTGCGACGTTCAGACAAGCGAAGTCAATAGGGAAGCCGGATTCACTTAACAGCATAGAAATGAAACAAGTAAATGAAATAAATAAAGGAATAGCAAAGAAAAAAGAGGCAGCGATTTCCACCTTTTTTCTTTGCATTAAATGCAGCTCAACTTACAACTATTCATTTAGTGGCCGTCCGAAGTTACGACGGCATCGAAAAAAAAGTGACTTACGAACGTTTTTCACACTTACAATGGTTGCAACATCCCCATGGTCAAAATTTGCCCGTTTGGTAGCTGACTCGTATTTATGACAGTTGCAGTGCCCTGGGGTCATGTGATTCCCTTTTGTGACCCTCAGACGAGCAAAGCCAATGGGGAAGCCAGATCCACTTAACAACCCTGTGACTGACTTAACGGCTGCAGTGATCCGTTTAAGAACTGTGGCAGGAAAGGTCGTAAACTGGAACAAAACTAACTTGCTTAGCAACGGCATTGTGGGGCTCTATTGTGGTCGTAACTCCAGGACTCTCTGTACTGGTTATCCTCTTCCCCCTTCCTCCCAAGATTAAATCCATTTTTACAAAGCTTTGGTATCTTTGGGGCTGAAGAGGCCATAAAGGAGAGATTTTTGAGCTGGAGATCAAAATCTTTGCATTTTCCCCTTGCCTCAAACCTCAAAAGCAGCCAAAAATCTGAGATAATCCTCTCTCCTTCCTTCTTTTTTCCCCTTTTAATCTTGTTAAGAGAGATCCTTGCTTTTCAAATGTCATTTTGTGTTCGCTCAGACATTCCGGGATTATAAATTTGTACGGATGCCAAGATTGGAGACTGTTTTTTTCCCAGAAAGGGAGCAAACTGTATTATTTATTTGCTTGTTTTGTTTATGATATCTATCCTGAATAAGTATCAGCCAATTATTTATCGATCGATTTCTATTTTCTGCATGATTTTAGTTGGCGACTAAAGTTACAAGCCGATGCATTTTTGTACCGTTATACTCTGTTGGCAAGCAGCCTTCTCATCGATTCCGAGGTGTCTCTATATCTGATTTATCTATATACCAGATACGACTTATTGCTGTATTTTGATCCTGTGTAATCTGGATGCTGACAGTTTTGGAATCAAGTTTCTTGCTATATGAAGCTGTTTCTCCTTTTTCTTCTTTCACTGTTTCTCTTGTTGGTGTTCATGTATGTGTGTGTGTGCGCGTGTTTGTGTGAATGTGTCTGCGTGCACGCCATGCTGCAACTCAGGGATGTCAAACTCGAGGCCTGGGCGCCGGATCCTGCCCGCGGGGTGCTTAGATCTGACCCGTGCAACCGCCTTGGAAACAACGAAGGACTCTCCTGCGATGCCTCTGCCATCAAAAACGGAGCTCAGGAAGGCCGCATGAGCTCTGTTTACACTGGCAGAGGATTGCAGGAGGCCGTCGCAGCCAAAAAGGGAGCTCGGGAGCCCGTTTCGCTGGCAAAGCACTCGGGCCTCCATAGGCAACCCTGACGTGAGTGACGTTGAGCTGGCCATGCCCATCCTGGCCACACTTACTCTGGGCCCCTAAACTCAAACGTAACCCTAATGGACAGGGGTGGGCTTCAAAAATTTCAGCAATTGGTTTTCTGCCCAGTGGCTGGGTGGACGTGGCCATGGTGGGTATGGCTTAGTTGGCCTCCTGCACCTTGTGGGGGGGGGCAGTTTTCCCTCCCCAGGCTCCAGAGGCTTTCCTTGAGCCTTAGGGAGGGCAAAAATTGCCTCCCCCAGTCTCTGGAGGCCCTCCGGAGACTTGGAAATGGGCCCTTTCCGAAACTTCCGGGAGGCTCACTTTCCTCCCTCCCCAAGCCTCCACGCAGGCCCTGGACTTAACGTATCAAAAACGGGCCGTGTGGAAACTCCTGGGAGGGGCAGGGTGGGCTGGGCAGGGCCAGCCAGGAGTGGGATTTGGAGATTCTCTGAACCGGCCCTAATGTTAGCTATGGGTGCTCCCAAACCTGGGCAAACCCTTAGCAGAGCACCCCTGCTGATAGGGCCCTCAATGAAATTGAGTTTGACACCTCTGCTGTAACATGATAACACTGGAAATTGTAGGATCCAATCTGGGTCGGTCACCGGGACCGGAAGTTTTGTCTTCCGAGGTTTTGGACTCATGCTGGAGCCCATCTTCCAGGAACTTCTCTCTAGCAGAGTCTGTGGTGTTTTCTGTGTGATATTTATATGGTGCCTGTTGCATGTGTGGCTTTTTAGAAATCAATTGGGGTGTGTTGATGCCTGTCTATCAAGTCGGTAGCTGTGGTTTGCTTCGCCTTCTAAGTACTTGATCGGCTGGCGGTAAATCGGCATTCCTGTTGACTGACGAGCGGCCCCTTTTCCAGGCTTCAATCACTTCCCCGGCTGTTTTTGGCCTGCTCGTCCAACAATCTTAGTAGCCTGCGAAATTGAATCCTTGTTCATTGCAGTGTGAGGCTACCTGTGAGTTTTAGGTCTTCTTGTCAGATGATTTATCACCCGCCTATGTAGTACTTAGAAAGCGAGGACTGGGCAGCAGAAGCAAACGACTTAATAGTGGGCCATCAACAAACCCCAATCAACATCTAAAAAGGTCACATACAGTGGAATCTCCGGTCACAACCGTAATCCATTCCAGGACTTTGGTCGCAATCCAATTTGGTTGTGACTGGAAGCGAGACTGACTGCGCATGTGGGACCCCAAAAATAAGGCGTGGAAGGCGAAATTGCTGCGGCGGGGAAAATAGCTGCGGCTGTGTTTGATTGCCACCCGAGGATGTGTTTGTGACCAGAGTGAAACATTTAGCGCATTTTTGGGTCAGCACCTGATTTGGTCATGGTCGGAAGTGTTCGTTACCCGAGGTTCCACAGGCACCATATAAATATCACACACAGAACAGCACACACTGCTAAGAGTGATGTTTCCCTGAGTATGGGCTCCAGCACGAGTCCGAAAGCTCGGAAGACAAAACCTCTGGTGCCGCTGACCGGCCCAGATTGGATCCTACAACATTTATCCCGGGACACGTACATTCTCCTTCATTCACAATGAACATCGTTCAACATCCACTTGAACCATGGTCCCTATCCAACAAAATAAAATTGAATGCGGAGGAAAGCAAGGTTTTTACACTTAGGCAGGAAAACCCAAAGCTACAAGGACAGATTAGGCAAAACCTGGCTCAGAAACATTAACTGTGAGAGGGATCTTGGAGTCCTAGTGGACAATCGCTTAAATGTGAGTCACCAGCAGCCAAAAAAGCCAATACACCCCTTGGTTGTATAAAGAGAAGCATAGAATCGAAATCACGTGACGTATTAATACCGCTTTATAAAAACTTGGTAAGACCGCACCTGCAATCCTGCATCCTGTTTTGGTCACCACATTGCAGAAAAGATGTTGAGACTTTGGAAAAAGTCCAGAGAAGAGCAACTAGGGTGATTAAAAGCCTGTAGACTCAAACAGGAAGAACAGTTGCAGGAATTGGATATAGCCAGTCTAGAGAAAAGAAGGAGTCAAACTATTCTCCAGGGGACCTGAGGGTAGAACCAGAAGCAATGGGTGGAAACTAATCAAGGAGAGAAGCAACTTAGAACTAAGGAGACATTTCCTGACAGTTAGAACAATTAATCAGTGGAACAGCTTCCCTCCAGAAGTTGTGAAGTTTTTAAGAAGATGTTGGATAGCCATTTGTCTGAAATGGTGTAGGGTTTCCTGCCTAGGCAGGGGGTTGGACTAGAAGACCTCCAAGGTCCCTTCCAACTCTGCTATTGTATTGTAAGGAGTAGGTGTGACATGATAGCAGTATTATAGTATTTGAAGGGCTGCCACAAAGAGGAGGGAGTCTATTTTCCAAAGCACCAGAAGGCTAGACCCCCCCAAAAATGGATGGAAAATAGCTTCTTGGATGTGAAGCGAAATGTCTTCAAGGAAGAAACAAAGGAAGTCCAGTTTGTCTTTTGAAAAAACACCTTCAGAACAACCATGACCTGGATGGCTGAGAACCTCCATAGACAATGCAATCCCCATAGCCATGCAGTGTGTCTTGCTGAATCCGGGGTAGACTGTTCCTGCAGCAGGAGGCTGAACTTAAATAGCTCAAACATTGGCTGCTCAGGAACAACACTGCAAGGCCCTGGTCTGAATAGACAGGTAGTCCTCGACTTACAACTATTTATTTAGTGACCATTTGAAATTACAATGGCGCTGAAAACGGCACTGTTGGGACTTTGGGAAAAGTGCAAAGAAGAGCAACTGAGATGATTAAAGGCCTGGAGACTAAAACATATGAAGAACGGTTGCAGGAATTGGGTATGGCCAGTCCAGAGAAAAGAAGGACTAGGGATGACATGATAGAGGTGTTCCAATATTTGAGAGGCTGCCATAAAGAGGAGGGGGCCAATTTAGTTTTTTAAAGCACCGGAAAGTAAGATAAGAAACGATGGATGGAAACTAACCAAGGAGGGAATCACCCTGGAATTAAGGAGAAACTTCCTAACAGTGAGGACAATTAACCAGTGGAACTGCTTGCCTTCAGAAGTTGGGGGTGCTTCATCATTGGGGAGTTTTAAAAAGAGACTGGACAGTCACTTGTCTGAAAGGGTATAAGTCTGCTTGAGCAGGAGGCTGGACTAGAAGACCTCCAAGGTCCCCTCAAGCTCTATTCTGATCAATATTTTTGTAAAAAGGGAAGGAACACGCACACACATGCCGAAAGACTCTCTTAAAAAAAAAAACACTTCAAGCACAGAATTGGTTCCCCCCCCCCTCCCCAGCTTATTTGCACAACACAGCAATGCAAGACAAATGGTAATCGACATCTGACGATTGATTTTTATATTTTATTTGGGCTTCAGCGAGGGTTTGGCTGGTGAGAATATAGCTCCCAATTAACGAAGGCCTGCCCTGTGCGATCTTATTGGACGCTGGGAGGTATGTTGCAGGAGGCGGTCACGGAGATATCCAGGTCCTAGGCCATGTAGGGCTTTATAGGTAATAACCAGTGTAAGACCTGTGGACTTCAACTCCCAGAATTCTGGGAATTGAAGTCCACAAGTCTTAAAAGTTGCTAAGGTTGGACCCCCCTCCCCTTTTGTAAAGGGATTAACAGATAATTGCTACTCAGCAGAACTCTCTTCAGAGCTGAGGGTGACTTCACGAAACATTCATAAATATTCCAACTGCTTCAATAGTTGTTGACTAGCTGATAACTCAAATTACGAAAGTGTCATCTACCGTATATACTCGAGTATAGGTCGGCCCAAATATAAGCCGAGGCACCTAATTTTACCACAAAAAACTGGAAAAGTTATTGACTCGAGTATAAGCCTAGGGTGGGAAATGCAGCAGCTACCGGTAAATTTCAAAAATAAAAATAGATACCAATAATGTTTTTGAATATTTATTTCAAAGAAAAACAGTAAACTAGCGGTGTATTCAATGAAATACTTCACTCACCTCATGATGCTGATGTCCCGCTGTGATGATGATGTCCCGTGCAGCCGCGGGAGCGATGTCCTGCCTCCTATGACACACGGCACAGTGATTCCTATCATTGGATCACTGTACCAGAGGAGGTGGGACATCGCTATGTGGCTGCTTGCCATAACAAGGAGGAGGTGGGACATCGTTGCAGAGCGGCAGGAGGGGGAGGAAGGGGAATCGTAAGACAGCCCTGCATTACATTAGAACGTGAGGAGGGGGGATGGTGCGGTGCGCGCTGCGCGGCAAACTGACACAGAGGGAGGGGAAACTCACAGGGGCGCTGGGCCATTCACGAGCGTCACCCAGCGGCATGGCCCCGCCCCTTTTTCTCCTCTATTTTGGGCAAATTTTTCACTGACTCGAGTATAAGCCGAGGCGGCTTTTTTCAGCCCAAAAAGTGGGCTGAAAAACTCGGCTTATACTTGAGTATATACGGTACATATCTGAGCCATATCAAACCCAAACTCTGTCTTACATACTTTATGTAGATGACACTTTCGTAATTTGGCCACACGGGAAGGAAAAACTGGACAACTTCCTCACACATCTCAACAGCCTACACCCCAAAATACAATTTACTATGGAAATAGAAGCTAACAACCAACTTCCCTTTCTGGACGTCCTAATCTACAAAAAAAAAACAGTGGCTCCCTAGGACACACCATCTACTGGAAAAACACACACACACACACCAACCACTACTTAAACACACAATCCCATCACCATTCTGCACAGATCAACTCCGTAGCCAAGACCCTCATCTCCAGAACCAAACGCCTAGCCGACAAAGACCACCTGAAAACTGAATTACACACTCTCACAAATGTATTAATTTCCAACGGATTCCAAAGAAACACAATTACCAACCTAATCCAAAAGGAGACACCCCACAAGAACCGAGACACAGAACAGGACAACGGCATCGCCCTCCTCCCTTACATCAAAGGCACCACAGATAAAATCAGCAAAATTCTTCACAAACATAATATCAAGACAGCCTTCGGCACTGACCCAAAAATAGCCAACATCTTAAGAAACCCCAAAGACAAGATCCAGCTAGAAAACCAAGGAGTCTATGAAATACCATGCAAAATCTGCCCAGCCACATACTTTGGACAAACTAATAGGAGAATAAATGCAGGCATCGCAGAACACAAAAACGCAGTCAGAAAAGAAGAAAAAACTTCCTCCCTTTTCCAGCACCTTAAAGCAACAGGATATGAAATTGATTTTGAAGGAACCAAATTACTCTCCAAAACTGAACACTTCAACAAGAGAATAATTATGGAAGCTATCAAAATAGAAAAATACCCCCACAACATGAATAAACGTGATGATACCTCCCGCCTACCAGACCTCTGGAAACTAGCCCTAGTCAATAAACGAGTCCCAGCCACAAAAACCGACACAGGACCCAGAACAACACAGGACACCATCACCAATTACCCTCACCAAACATCAATTCCATCAATCAATCAAGATGTGACAACACAGCCAGCCAATCCGTTTAAAGCAACAAAGCCAACATTCCACACCCACCCACCTATATTTATAGAAAAACGGCAGCTCCGATCACGTTTTGCTCGCACAAGCATGAAGCCAAAGGCAGCCTGAAGATGACAACAAAACATCGCCAAGATATTGTCGATCTTACACAGGAAAGGACTCGAATACGCCAAGACCTCCATACCTATACCCGCGAAAATCTACGAAAACACACACACACACATATATATATACATACATATACATATACATACATACATACATACATACATACATACATACACACACACACACACACACACACACACACACACACACACACATATATATATATATATATATATATATATATATATATATATATGCTGGTTTTGTTGTATTCGGGTCTTTTCCCATGTAAGATGTGACAACCTACACCCGTGAAAATCTACAAAAATATATATACAGTATATATGCTGGTCTTGTTGTATTCAGGTCTTTTCCCATATAAGATTGAGATTGTCTTGGCAACGTTTCGGCGGGGTCTCACTTGCCATCTTCAGGCTGGTGTTTTCAGTTTAAAGCATGCTCGGAGCTGCCGTCTTTCTATAAATCTTGGTGGTGACAAAATCTTCTTTTGTCTTTGATCTTAACTTAATTTTTTTCCTTGGGTAGTCTCTTCCTCTAATAATAAAATTCCCTCACCAATTCGACACACTTTCTCTTTCCGCTTTCTTCCCATTCCAGAGCTGTCCCAACTTCAGCAGCTTCATTAGCTGCGTTTCTGTCACCGGAAAAAAAGGCTATTCCTGGATCTTTCGGGGACTTTGCGGTGTCCCTGAGATCAGCAAGAGGTGCCTTTCTCAATCACTGTCTCTGCTGGACAGTTTAGGTCCAAATGGACCGTCCAGTGGCAGGAATTTGACTGCAATCTAGTTTCCAGATGTCTGATAGGCGGGAGGTATCATCACATTTATTCATGTTGTGGGGGTGTTTCTCTATTTCGATAACTTCCGTAATTATTCTCTTGTTGAAGTGTTCAGTTTTGGAGATTAATTTGATTCCTTCAAAATTAATTTCATGTCCTGTAGCTTTAAGGCGCTTGAAAAGGGAGGAGGCTTTTTCTTTTTTTCTTACTGCATTCTTGTGTTCTGCAGTATGTGTGTGTGTGTGTGTGTGTCTGTGTGTGTGTGTGTGTGTTGCATTTCTGCTGATAAATAAACAAAGGGAGACTATTATAGATTTATTTCAAGCTATTTAGCTCTCATCAGCTAGCCATACTCTTACTGGGAATCGAACCTGGGCTGTATTACATATTAGGCAGTTAGCCACTAAGCCATAGGCTCTCCTCCTTTATCAGCTAAGCCAGGGAAATAGGTATGTATTGTGTCACAACCCTGGTATGCCCAAATATGGGAGGGAGCATATTGCTTCCCTTTTCTGTCTATCGGCTCACTCTGGGAGCCATCCAGGCAGAAAGCCATTTTTTTATGTTGCCTTGTTACATTTGTGTTGCATTTGTGCTGATAAATAAATAAAGGGAGACTAGTATACATCTATTTCAAGCTATTTAGCTCTCATCAGCTAGCCATACCCTTACTGGGAATCGAACCTATATATATTAGTCCTAGGAAGAGAGAGAACACCCTCGCCCCAAGGAAAATAGGAACACAATTTCCTGAGTGAACCAAGAAAAAAAATATCACGGAGGAACATAGGTAATCCTCAACTTATGACTTTAATGGACACTGTCCATCACCATCGTAACTTGTGAGAGTCATAAATCGGATCTCCCATGTGACCGACCCGATTTTATAACTTTCTTCTTGCAGAGGTCATTAAGCGAATCGATCGTTTTGCCAAAAGATGGAAGTAAATAGAGGTAAAAAGTGATTTATCACCCCTTTTTACACAACCATTGCAGCATTCCCTTGGTCACAGGATCGAAATTCAGACACTTGGCTACTGACTCGTATTTATGACGGTTCCCGTGTCCCAGGGTCATGTGATCTCCTTTTGCAACCTTCTGACCAGCAGAGTCCGATTCACTTAACAACCCTGTTATTAACAACTGCGATGATCCACTTAACAACTATGGCAAGGAAGGTCGTAAGATGAGAGGAAACTCACTTAACAACTGTCTGGCTTACTAATAGAAATCTTGAGCTCAATGATGACAGTTGCAGGAGGCCTCTCACCCGCATAATGGGGGGAAGTCTAATTTGGTTTATGGCCACGGGGGTTCGCTTTGCGACCACGGCAAAAAGATCACGCAATAGCAATAGCAATTAGACTTATATACCGCTTCATGGGGCTTTCAGCCCTCTCTAAGCGGTTTACAGAGTCAGCATATTGCCCCCAACAACAATCCGGGTCCTCAATTTACCCACCTCGGAAGGATGGAAGGCTGAGTCAACCCTGAGCCGGTGAGATTTGAACAGCCGAACTGCAGAACTGCAGTCAGCTGAAGTAGCCTGCAGTGCTGCATTTAACCACTGCACCACCTCGGCTCACTGAACCACCGCTTAGCAGCAGAAGTTCTGGTCCCAATTTTGGTTGCAAATCGAGGACTACCTGTAATAGGAAAGGTGACATTTGATTAACCTTCAATTAATTTAATTAATGCCCTTACGTTCCCTTGGTGTGCAATGTTGCTCAAAAACTTTAGAGGCGACACACACAATGAGCCGAGGGATTGGGAAAAGATCCAGTCATTGTGATTGTGATTCTGCTTTTCATTCCAACCTACAAGAACATTGCCTGCGGATCACAGAGGGTGAGTCACGTCTCCTGGAGTTCCAAAGGTCTTTTGGAGGGTACCGCTGGAAAAATAAAAGGAACAAAACCCCGTGGATTGTTAACATTCATGCAAAAGGTGATTTGCATGCCGAGCAGGTGTGACAAAGCGGGGAGAAATCTCATTTCTTTTGTGGCGATTTGATCAACGGGGGAATGGGACGCACGAAGCAACCGATGAACTTGCTTGTGGTTTCCTCTCTGCAGAATATTCATATCACGCGCTTCACATCTGACTGCAAATGGGCAATTTGGCAGCCTGTCTCCCCCACCCCACCGGCCAGAGGGAATAATGGATTCTAGCATATTCTTTTAAGCCTGAAATCTTGTACAGGTAATCCTCCAAATTTTGCAATTTGGCAATTTGTGGACTTCAACTCACAGAATTCCTTCGTCAGCCATGAAGTCCACATGTCTTCACATTGCAAAGTTTGGAGCCTCCTCTTCTAGTCTAGGGGTCTCCAACCTTGGCAACTTTAAACCTGGAGGATTTTACCTCCCATAATTCCCCAGCCAGCAAAGCTGGCTGGGTAATTCTGGGAGTTGAAGTCCTCCAGGCTTAAAGCTTTCTGGGGAATTCTGGGAGTTGAAGTCCTCTAGGCTTAAAGCTGGCTGGGGAATTCTGAGAGTTGAAGTCCTCCAGGCTTAAAGTTGACTAGGGAATTATGGGAGTTGAAGTCCTCCAAGCTTAAAGTTGACTAGGGAATTATGGGAGTTGAAGTCCTCTAGGCTTAAAGCTGGCTGGGGAATTCTGAGAGTTTAAGTCCTCCAGGCTTAAAGTTGACTAGGGAATTATGGGAGTTGAAGTCCTCCAGGCTTAAAGTTGACTAGGGAATTATGGGAGTTGAAGTCCTCCAGGCTTAAAGTTGACTAGGGAATTATGGGAGTTGAAGTCCTCTAGGCTTAAAGCTGGCTGGGAAATTCTGAGAGTTTAAGTCCTCCAGGCTTAAAGTTGACTAGGGAATTATGGGAGTTGAAGTCCTCCAGGCTTAAAGTTGACTAGGGAATTATGGGAGTTGAAGTCCTCCAGGCTTAAAGTTGACTAGGGAATTATGGGAGTTGAAGTCCTCTAGGCTTAAAGCTGGCTAGGGAATTCTGGGAGTTGAAGTCCTCCAGGCTTAAAGTTGACTAGGGAATTATGGGAGTTGAAGTCCTCTAGGCTTAAAGCTGGCTAGGGAATTCTGGGAGTTGAAGTCCTCTAGGCTTAAAGCTGTCTGGGGAATTCTGGGAGTTGAAGTCCTCTAGGCTTAAAGTTGACTAGGGAATTATGGGAGTTGAAGTCCTCCAGGCTTAAAGTTGACTAGGGAATTATGGGAGTTGAAGTCCTCCAGGCTTAAAGTTGACTAGGGAATTCTGGGAGTTGAAGTCCTCTAGGCTTAAAGCTGGCTGGGGAATTCTGAGAGTTTAAGTCCTCCAGGCTTAAAGTTGATTAGGGAATTATGGGAGTTGAAGTCCTCCAGGCTTAAAGTTGACTAGGGAATTATGGGAGTTGAAGTCCTCCAGGCTTAAAGTTGACTAGGGAATTCTGGGAGTTGAAGTCCTCTAGGCTTAAAGCTGGCTAGGGAATTCTGGGAGTTGAAGTCCTCTAGGCTTAAAGCTGGCTGGGGAATTCTGGGAGTTTACGTCCTCCAGACTTAAGGTTGGCTGGCGAATTCTGGGAGTTGAAGTCCTCCAGATTTAAAGTTGCCAAGGTTGGAGAGCCCTGTGAATCTAGTCCATCACCTGATCACATGTCCAGGACCAAACTCTTATGAGATTTTGCTTGCTGATTCTCCCCCTAAGGTAGATCCCTGCCTTGATCTGATCTCTTGCATCAATGCCCCCCACCCCAGGATGAAACACAAAGGGGAAAACAACATATTTAACCCAGGTTGTCATGTTATGTGAATCCAGTTAGTAGATTTGATGACTAGCTTTTGATATGCTAACCACTGCACCATACTGCCACCCCTCAATACCTCCTGAGGAAACACAATTCCTCCTTGATCAGGGCACTACATAGCCTAGAACAGTGGTTCTCAACCTTCCTAATGCTCCGACCCTTTAATACAGTTCCTCATGTTGTGATGACCCACAACCAATAAATTGTTCTATGTTTTCCGTATTTTTTGAAAAATATGTGTTTTCCGATGGTCTTAGGCGACCCCTGTGAAAGGGTCGTTCGACCCCCAAAGGGGTCCTGACCCACAGGTTGAGAACCACTGGCCTAGAAGGCTGATTGAGGAGTTAATATGGGGGGAGGGAAGGGAAGAAGGAAAAGAAAAAAGAAAGAAAAGAGAGAGAAAAGAGAAAAGAAAAAGACAAGAGAGAGAGAAAGGAAAGAAAAACAAAGAAGAAAGAAAGAAAGAAAGAGGAGAGAGGGAGCAGAGGAGGAAGGAAGGAAGAAAAGAAAAAGGAAAGGAAGGAGAAAAAGAAGAAAAAGAAAGGAAAGAGGGAGGGAAGGAGGAAGGAAGCAAAGAAAGGAAGGAAAAGGAAGGAAAGGAGGAAGGAGAAAACAGAAAGAAAGCAAAAGGAAGGAAGAAAAAGAAAGAAAGAAGGAAAGGAAGAAGGAAAGAAAGAAACAAGGAAAGAAATATAAACAGACATACAGACAGAAAAAAGAAAGAAAGAAAGAAAAGAAAGAGGGAGGGAAGGAGGAAGGAAGCAAAGAAAGGATGGAAAGGAGGAAGGAGAAAAAAGAAAGAAAGCAAAAGGAAGGAAGAAAAAGAAAGAAAGAAGAAAAGGAAGAAGGAAAGGAAGAAGGACAGAAAGAAACAAGGAAAGAAATATAAACAGACAGACAAAAAGAAAAAAAGAAAGAAAAGAGGGAGGGGGGAAGGAGGAAGGAAGCAAGGAAAAGAAGGAGAAGGAAAGGAGGAAGGAGAAAAAAGAAAGAAAGCAAAAGGAAGGAAGGAAAAGAAAGAAGGAAAGAAAGAAGGAAAGAAAGAAACAAGGAAAGAAATATAAACAGAAAGAAAGAAAGAAAGAAAGAGAAGGTAGGGAGGAAGGAAGGAAGGAAGGAAACTGTCTATGAACTCATAAAGGGGGCTGAGAGAGTTCAGTCCCTGGCCTTGCTTCCTTTTCCCCCCGGATGAACTATTTGGTGCCATATCAGAAGGCAGCCCCCTTCCCAAATCAACGGAGTGCCAAAACCCCTGCAGAGGCTTTCCTGCATATTTTGGCTTATCAGCTTTGGCTCAGAAGGGCCAGGCATTCCTGGAAGCCGTTTATGGATTATCTGAGAGAAGCAGCTTCAGCACAGATTCCCTCTGCTACCGCCCCTCTCCCCCCTTTCTCAATGATGCAATCTTGCCGGCTGGGGAATTCTGGGAGTTAAAAAGTCCACCCATCTTAAAGTGGCCAAATTGAGAAACATGGGAGCAAGTTACAGGTAGTCCTCGACTTACAACTGGTCACTTGGCAACTGTTCAACGGACCTACCTGGAGGGCAGTTATGACCGGCATTTATTTCCTTTTTTCAGCAAAACTGGTCCATCGAATCGCTTAATGATTGTGGCTTAATGGTCACTACAAAAAAAAAAAACATTTGTGACTGACCTACTTTACTACTGTTGTGAGTTAGGAGTGTGATGGTCGTGTTGTAATTTGAGGACTTTATGTATATTATTGCCTATATTTGTTTTCCATCCTCATCCTCCTTTCTCTTCTTTCTCCTCCATCTCTTTTTCCTTCTTTCTTCCTCCCCCTCCCTCCTCCTCCTCATCTTCCTCCTCCTTCTTCATCTTCCTCCTTCTCCTCCTCCCCTTCTTCTTCTTCTTCCTCTTCCTCTTCCTCCTCCTTCCTTTTCTTCCTCCTCCTCCTCCTCCTCCTTTTCCTCTCTTCTTCTTCCTCTTCTACCTCCCCCTCTAACTCCTCCTCTTCCTCCACTTCTTCTTCCTCTTCCTCCTTTTTCTTCCTCCTCCTCCTCCTTCCTCCTCTTCCTCCTCCCTTCTTCCTCCTCCTTCCTTGTCTTCCTCTTATTTTTCTTCCTCTTCCTCCTCCCCCTCCCTCCTCCTTCCTCTTTCCTCCTCCTCCTGACTGAGGGAGAAGTCTTCTAACAAATCTGATAACACCTGCTCTGTTTCAAATAGGTGGCTGGAAATGGCATTCTGGGAGTTGTCAGCAAAGTATTCTGGGACTTGTAGTCTCAATCATCCCAGAGAGTCCCATCATGTTTATCCCTGCTGTGGCAGGGATAAAAACCCTCCCTTTCTATCCTGAGATTTAAATTTTCCTGCAGGGATTTTGAGCTCTCAAAGCCATCTCATTATGAATTAAATGCCACAGAAAATGGAAACCTAAATTTAGTCACTCATTTTATTATCGCCGCTTTTCTTTCAACGGAGTGCTCCAGTTGGCTAATGACATTTCTACTCTACCCTCGCCTGGATGAAATTATAAAGCAAAAGTTAAGAGCATAAATGTGAAAACTGACTCCATTCTCTATTGCCAAAGAATACTAACTGTTGTTGTTGTTAGTTGCGAAGTCGTTTCTGACCCATGGACAACGTTCCTCCAAGCCTTCCTGTCCTCTACCATCCTCCTGGAGTCCATTTAAGCTCAGGCCGACTGCTTCGGGGACTCCATCCAGCCACCTATTCTCTGTCATCCCCTTCTTCTTTTGCTCTCTATCTTTCCCAGCATGAGGCTCTTCTCCAGGGAGTCCTTCCTTCTCATTAGGTGGCCAAAGCACTTGTGTTTCCTCTTCAGGATCTAGCAATAGCAATAGCAGTTAGACTTATATACCGCTTCATAGGGCTTTCAGCCCTCTCTAAGCGGTTTACAGAGTCAGCACAGTCTGGGTCCTCATTTCACCCACCTCGGAAGGATGGAAGGCTGAGTCAACCTTGAGCCGGTGAGATTTGAACTGCAGAACTGCAGATAACAGTCAGCTGAAGTGGCCTGCAGTACTGCACTCTACCCACTGCTCCACCTCGGCTCTTATCTGGTCTTCTAAAGAGCAGTCAGGGTTGATCTCCTTTAGGACTGACCGGTTGGATGGCCTTGCAGTCCAAGGGACTCAGAGCAGAAGTCTTCTTCTCCAGCACCAGAGTTCAAAGGCCTCCATTCTTTGGCACTCAGCCTTCCTTATGGTCCAACCTTCACAGCCATCCATTGCCACTGGGAAAACCACAGCCTTGACTAGGGGCACTTTTGTTGGCAGGGGGATGTCTCTGCTTTTTATTTTTATTTTTATTTTTTTTTACAATTCATTCATGAGTGTTTGTTTATTAAAATAGCAAAGCAAGATGCATACTTCAGTAGAATAAAATAATTGAGCAATGAAAATATTAAAGTGATCATTATATTTCCCCCTGCAATTTTGTACGGGTATATAGTTTGAAACATTCTCTCTTGTTCTCCTCTGAACCAATATTTTATACTGCAAAAATCTCCTCTTTTTAGCACTTGTTCCTTTTCTTCTTTTTTTTAAAAATTTTTATTTCTCATATATACATTCACAATTATATGATCTCATAACTGTTATTAATAATATGTATTTGTAACAATTTTTCTCCCCTATAATTGACAATATAATTGAAGTTGCTTTCTTACCATCCCATAAACCCATCTTATTTTACAACAATCCTACTTCTTCCTTCCTTCCCTCCTTCCTTCCCTTTCTTCTCTCCTTCCTTCCCTTCTTCCTTCCCTCCCACCTTCCCCCTTCCCTCCCTCCTTTCTTCTCTCCTTCTCTCCTTCTCTCTGCTTTTTAGTAGGCTGTCTATATTTGCCATAGCTTTTCTCCCCAGGAGCAAGCGTCTTTTAATTTTTTAGCTGCAGTCCCCATACTAACTGTAGGCAGTGGAAATGACACTATGTACTGTGCTTATTTAAAAACAAAAACAAAAAAAGACCTGAACAGAAGAACGTCAAGATTTGCAAAATACAAGAAGTACATTCATAAATAAATAAATAAATAGCCCACTACGAAGAAGTCTGCAGGGGTGAGAGGAACCTGTTTAATGGCTAGAGAAAGGTTAATTGGAGAGAAATTGGCTCAATTTGCATTTTAATCCCGGCTTTCCAACTTTTGCATTTTTAATAGATTGATCCAATTCTTCAGACCAAATCTCTAGGCCTCCTAATGCTTTGACGTGTGGTTTCAATTTTTAAAAAAGAAAACTACTTTTTTTTGCAAAAGAAATGGATTTTATCTCAGGGGAAATGAAAGGGGACTGAATTAAATTGGGGAAATATTTCTGCAAATTGCACAGTGGAGGTATAATTGGGTAGGAGGAAGCTGCATTCTGCTTCAAATTTGGGACATTCCTCAAACAATTATGAAGCCAAGACTCAGATAAATCAGAAACAGAAAGAAGTTAAACCTGACCAGATTAATCTAGTTAGGGTTCACCGACAAAAGGGCAAATGACAAAACCGCGCCGGACTAAACCACGGTGACAAAACCGCAAGTTCTAAAGCACTCCAACGAATGAGCGCTGAATCGCGCCGACAACAGCGCGGCGACAGAAGCGCGCTGTAAAACTAACCCTAACCCTAACCCTAACCCTAAACGTAACGCTAACGCTAACTCTAACCCTAAACGTAACGCTAACGCTAAACCTAACCCTAAACCGAACCCTAAACCAAACTCTAAACCGAACCCTAAACCTAACCCTAAACCTAATCCTAAACCTAACCCTAAACCTAATCCTAAACCTAACCCTAAACCTAACCCTAAACCTAACCCTAAACCTAACTCTTACCTTAACTTAAATCGGCTTTCTGTCGACGCGCTGTTGTCGACGCGTTGATGATGTTGCGGTTTTAGCGACGCGGTTTTGTTGGCGCGGTTTTGTCGTGCACGCTTTTGTCGGGTCACGCCTAATTAGTAGAGTAGAAACAGACTAACCTATAAACACATGTGGGTAGAAATATCCATGTGGCTCTGCTTTGTCATTAAACCATCTTTCCAATCAGCTTCCATGTTTCCAGTGTCTTTCTCCCAGCTTGGAACTGAGCCAGAATCTGACAACAGCCAATAGAATACATGCATCTTGCACAGGAACAGGAAGCTCAAGTGCAAAGACGGTATAAACCGCTCCGTCCTTTCAACTCCATTTTGTCAGCTGCCCAGAACCACAAACCGATGTGGTTCTGTGTCCTGCCCCCGTCAGAGTCTGAATCTGCAGGAGAGGATGAGCTGGAACACGAGCTGACAGAGATCGGGAGGGTGGCTCGTTGGGAGGAGAAGGAGAGGCGGTGCTCAGGCGAAGAGCAAGGACCACTCCCTCCTGATCCTAGAGCACGGAGAGAAGAGAGAAGACGAAAACAACGCAGACTGAGCCGGCTACGATGGAGGAGAGTGCCCCGCCTCCCCTTCCCAAGGCACACCTAGGGACTGAGATGTAAGGAGGTGCTGGTGGGAGGGGCATTTGTCAGAAACAAGCCTTGAATCTGTGGAGCCTCGTGTGCACTTGCCAATGCCTGGAGATTACTGTGCAATGTCTCGCGGGGCTTGACCCAATTTGCCTGCTTCACTGAACTTCTTGCTCTGGTTACTGTTTGGCTAACTTGGCTTACTGGACTTCTGGCCCTGGTTACTGTTTGGCTAATCTAATGCCAGGTTACCAAATAGCATGCAAAAGTAAATCAGAGTCCAAGGCAAAGTATTGCTCAAAGTTCCAATTTATTAAGAGACCCACGTTGGCACATCTGGGAATAAATTGGAACTTTGAGCAATACTTTGCCTCGGACTCTGATTTACTTTTGGATGCTATTTGGAACCCTGGCATTAACCCGAATCTCCTCCTCCATCTTCCTTGAGTCTTTGCCCTGCCCCAGGTGGTTAGTTATGCTTACACCTGGCTTACTGTACTACTCGCAGCAGAGGCTGCTGAAGGAGCGAGTGAAAGAGCTTTGCTCTAGGACTTGTAGTAAACATGGGTACGTTTGCAATAGCAATAGCAGTAGACTTATATACCGCTTCATAGGCCTTTCAGGCCTCTCTAAGCGGTTTACAGAGAGTCAGCATATTGCCCCCAACAATCTGGGTCCTCATTTTACCCACCTCGGAAGGATGGAAGGCTGAGTCAACCCTGAGCCGGTGAGATTTGAACCGCTGACCTGCTGATCTAGCAGTAGCCTGCAGTGCTGCATTTAACCACTGCGCCACCTTGGCTCTTTTGCAGGCAAAGTTGGAGCAATAAAGGGAAGTTATGGCTGTTTTCTGGGGTTCACCGACAAATGCACGCTCGACAAAAGCGCGGCCGATGAAACCGCGGCGACAAAACTGCAAGTTCTAAATTGCGCCGATGAATGAGCGCAGAAGCACGCCGACAACAGCGTGCCGACAGAAGCGTGGTCTAAACCTAACCCTAAACCTAACCCTAAACCTAACCCTGAACCTAACCCTTACCTTAACTTAAATCGTGCTTCTGTCGGTGCGCTGTTGTTGGTGTGCTGTTGTGGGCGCGTTGATGATGTTGCGGTTTTTGCACTGCGGTTTCATCGGTGCGCTTTTGTCGTGCGCGCATTTGTTGGGTCACGCTTTCCTGGCTGTGTTGTTTTCATGCCACGCCCCGGGGCATCACATTCTGCTTCGATAAACTATATTTCCAATCAGCCTCCGTGTTTCTAGTGTCTTTCTCCCACGTTGGAACTGAATCAGAGGGATATTTCTCCCCATCCCCACCCTGAAAATAACCATGCCTCACTGAGTCTCCTTTTCAGAGATATTTCGTTACCGGATTCCTCAATATCTTCAACAATGGCAGAGCTTCTAATAATCTGCTTTAAAAGTTCTTAAAGATTCAGGGAAATACAGGTAGTCCCCAATTTACAACAGTTTGTTGAGTGACCGTTTCAAAGTTACAATGGCACTGTGTCCCTTTTTTGCCATTCACAATGGTGGCAAGAAAGGCTGTAAAAGATGAGAAAATTCACTTAACATCTGTCTCGCTTAGCAACAGAAATTGTGGGGAGGGTGATGGGTAAAAGCCTGGGGCTGTTGATTGATATCCAGCCCCGCTTAGATGGAATGGGTGATCTTGAATTTTAATATTGTATTCTCTATTTTTAAATTTTAAATGTTTTTTTGTCTTGTTGTGAGCCGCCCAGAGTCAGCACGCGCAGAGCTGCCAGGAGAAGGGAACAGTTAAGGAACAAGGGCCAACTCGGGAGTAAAGCCACTGGTGGAGGGTGAATGGCCCCTCCCATAGGGACTAAAGAGGAGCAAAAGGGGAGGGGAGTTTGCAGGAGACGATTAGTTCAATTCCTTAGGGTGAAGATCTGTTCCTGACTTCTTGATAAGTAATTGCTGCTACAAGCATGGTGTTTGGAAGATATCCGCCTGGCAGCTCTCCAAGCCTGATGAAGGTCTGTCGTTGTGAAATCTCATGAAAAACTGTTGGCCAGGACTTTGCTGAAGCAGAATTCATTTTAAACTAAATAAAAGAGGTGTTTTTTTTAACTTTATTTTAAATAATTATAACAATTTTTCCCTACAGTTGACAATATACTTGAAGATTGCTTTCTTAACATCCCATAGATCCATCTTATCTTACAACGGTCCTACTTCTTCTTCCCTCCCTCCCTCTTTCCTTCCCTCATTTCTTCTCTCCTACTCCCCTTCCTTCCCTCCTTCCTTCCCTCCCTCCTTCCCCTTCCCTCCTTCTCTCCTTCCCTCCTTCCTTCCCTCTTTCCTTCCTCCCCTCCTTTCTTTTCTCCTTCTCTCCTTCCTTTCCCCCTTCCTTTCCTCCTTCCTTCCCCCCTTCCTTCTCTCCTACATTCACTCATTCCTTCCCTCCTTTCTTCTCTCCTTCTCTCCTTCCTTCCCTCCTTCCTTCCCTCCTTTCTTCTCTCCTTCCTTCCCTCCTTCCTTCCCTCCTTGCTTCCCTCCTTCCCTCCCTCCTTCCTACCCCCCTTTCTTCTCTTTCTTCTCTCCTTCCTTCCTTCCTCCTCTCCTTTCCCTTCTCTCCTTCCCCTTCCTCCCCTTTACCCTTCCCCTCTTCTTCCCATTCCTCCCCTAATAAAAGAGGTTTTATCGGGACGAGGAGTCGGCTTCATGATCTTGGGAGGCCTAGGTCAAAACATAATTAACAACCGCAGTGATTCGCTTAACAACTGTGGCAAGAAAGTTTGTAAAATGGGGCAAAACTTACTTAACAAATGTCTCCGCAACAGAAACGTTGGTTCTCAATTGTGTTCTCCCCTGAACTGGTCAGTGTCATGATTTCTCCAGTATCAGATCATTTTTTTAATCCAACATTCATTCCCCTGTAGGTATTTCATTGCTTTCCCAACTTTTTGCATTCGATACTCTCGTCGCGGTGACTGTATACAAACACAGAGGAGACGTTTCTATCCCTTCTGGTCGTCCAGCAGAGAAAATTGGAGAAACGGGTAAGAGGGAAGATTGGATGGAATCCCTAGAGAAGAGAAATAAATCAGAACGTGCCCAAGTACAGAACTCTGCTGTGGGTTTGAGGCTGGGAAAGAAATGCAATAAAACCAAGAAAATGTCGCAGCGGTCCCAAAGTTTTCCAGCTTGGCAGCCTGGGCCAGTGCAACAGAGTGACAGGTGTCAGGCCTGCAATTATATTCCTTTTAGAATTTTGGCCTGCCACACTTTCTCTTATTTCATTATGCTGTTTCATTAGTATAGTTGATGAGAGGTGGGAATAGACAGAAGTGAGAATACATTGTGGAATGTATTGTTTTCATTCTTTACTAGAAGCCAAGGTCATCCTTTGTCTCCGCACCAGTACACCTGACCGGAAGCAGCTGGGTGTGGATGCCAGCGTGGAAGAAGAAGATTGGACCATGTGATGGATTTGTGGGTGTGGGGACAAGATCATGAACTTTTAACTGGGTGGAATTCTGATGTCATTTCCAGAATTGGGATTAACACAGATGTGCTAAGATGTCTGCTTTATTAAATTGGAACTTTAAGGATCGTTAAGCCTTGGACTCTGATTTAATTCTACATGATACTTGGAACGCTGACAACAGGCGCACAGGCACACAGCTGCATTTGTGCAAGTGATGGGTGCTTGCGCTTGAGACCGAAGCCCCTTCCGTGTGAAATTCCACTCCTCCAAGTGCCCTCACCTTTGCGTACGTGCGTATGCTTGTCCATCTACCCTGTGGCCTGGTTTGTGTGGACTGGTAGTGAGCTGCAGACCAGGGGTTGGGGACCCCCGGTTTAAGGGGAATTTCCTGCCAAGCATCTTTGCTTTCCTGGGAGAGGGGAATGAGGGAAAAAGAAAACTTTTTGCAAAGTTGAACAGAACAGAAGGTCAGGCCTGCCTCCTTCAGTATCCAAGAAAGAAAAACCTTCAACTCCATTTGAACAAAGTAATTTTTATTAGATATGAATTGAAAGCAGCAAAAAGGAAAGCAAGATCTGAGCCAAAAAGGCCCGAACAAGTACATATCAAAGGTTTAGCCCAGCACCCTCTGCCCCCAATTCCCCAACCCAGTGTCTAATCTGCAACTCTCTAAAGTGACATGTGGGGTGCATCTTCAAGAAGCCTCATCAAGTTGGTATGCAAGACAGTTGGCCTTGACCAAGTCCAAACCCAGGCCACCAGAAGATGATGAGAACAAAACGCCTTTCTTCATAACTCGTCCGGCACCAGTAATTCCCCCTCCCAAATATCTCAAACTCCCTCCCTCCCCGTTTCTATGGCAGCCGATAGCAAACAACGAGCCGAGGTGGCGCAGGGTGCATTACTGTGCAGGCCACTTCAGCTGACTGTTATCTGCAGTTCAGCGGTTCTAATCTCACCGGCTCAAGGTTGACTCAGCCTTCCATCCTTCCGAGGTGGGTTGAATGAGGACCCAGACTGTGGGGGCGATATGCTGACTCTGTAAACTGCTTAGAGAGGGCTGAAAGCCCTATGAAGCGGTATATAAGTCTAACTGCTATTGCTATTGCTATTGCTAAGCAAGGAAAGTAGAGGCTGACCCAGAATAACAGCGCTGGAAGGGACATTGGAGGACTTCTAGTCCAACTTCCTACTCAGGCAGGAATCCCTATACCAGTGATGGTTAACCTTTTTGTCGTCGTGTGCCGAAATTGTGTGCGTGGCATTGCGTGCGTGCGTGCGCCCACACCAGGGGTGGGTTCCTGCCAGTTCTAACCTCTTCTATAGAAGAGGTTCCACAAATCTACAGTGCCGTTTAGAACCGGTTCCAGCTCCCTCCCCCTACCCGTCCACACATCATCAAGATGAAGAGCGAGAGGAGGAATTCTGGGAGTTGAAGTCCACAAGTCTTAAAGCTGTCAAGTTTGAACACCCCTGGGTTTTTTTTTCTAAAGGGTTAGGGGTGCGAGGGTCCTGTAACTTGACAGCTTTAAGACTTGCACACTTCAATGCCAGAGTTTCTGAGCCAACATTTTGGTTGCTAAGCAAGAGCGTTGTTAAGTGAGTTTCACCACATTTTACAAATTGGCCACGCCCACCCAGTCACATGACTGCCAAGCCACTCCCACTCAGTCACATGGCTGGCAAGCCACTCCCTCAAAGCAGGCCACATCCACAGAAGAGGTTCTAAAAAAATTGAAACCCACCACTGGCCCACACCCATAATGCAATGCATGCACAACACCCACCCCGTGTGCCCCGGCCCCTGTGCATGCATATGTGACCCCCTTTGTATTCCTCCCACTCATTCACCTGCGCATGTGCGTGCGACCCCCCCCCCCCATGCCCCATTTTGGGCCCAGCAGGCTTCCCTGATGCCTCCTGGGACCTGTGAGCGGGTGGCATGCTTATCTTTGGTGAGCAGAGCAGGTGAGGTGTGGAGGCAAAACAAGGCAATTAGCTGGGCCATGTGGCAAAGGCAACCTATATAGGGCGGGGGAGGAAGTGGGTGGATGGGGCGAGCATCAAGCAGGCGGGTAAGGTGAGCAGGTGGGCAGGCGGAGGGAGCAGCAAAGAGCAGCGAGCAGGCGGAGGGTATATGAGGGGCGGGGGTACAAGCAACAACGAGTGGCGAGCAAGTGGGCAGGGGTGAGTGGCGACCTGGGGCGGGGCCAGCCAGAGGTGGTATTTGCCGGTTTGGGAAAATAGTTAAAATTTCCACTACCGGTTCGCCCAAACCAGCCTGAACTGGCTGAATACCACCTCTGAAGCTGTTCCACTGGTTAATTATCCACATTGTTACGAAGTTTCTCCTTAGTTGTAAGTTGCTTTTCTCCTTGATTAGTTTCCACCCGTTTCTTCTTGTCCTGCCTTCAGGTGCTTTGGAGAATAGCTTGATTCCCTCTTCTTTGTAGCAGCCCCTCAAATATCGGAAGACTGCTATCATGTCTCCCCTAGTCCTTCTTTTCATTAAACATTAGACATACCCAATTCCAGCAGCCATTCCTTTATATCAGAGGTGGGTTCCTACCAGTTCGCACCTATTCGGTAGAACCAGTTCGTCAAATCTACCGAACCGGTTAGAAGAGGCTCCAATAGTGGACCCGGAAAGCAGGCCACACCTACAGGAGAGGTTCCAAAAAATTTTGAAACCCACCACTGGTCCTTGGATATGATTATTCTACACTATCATGCTCCTATTTATAAAACTCAGTGCCTCTGTGAAAGGTAAGGATGACTACTGCGTCTGTGGTGCAATCGGAACATTGCGTGTGTTGAAGTTGTTTCAACGCAAACCAAAGATGCCTTTTAAAAAACAAGTTTACATCATATTCTTATGCATGCCAGGGCTGTGTGTGAGGTCATTTAAGGTGGTTCTGACAAGTGTCGTCGGCATCTTCATATCCGGTCACATGGGCGGCAAGCCACTGCCATCCGGTCACATGGGCGGCAAGCCACTCCCACAAAGGAGGCCACACCCACAGAGCAGGTTCGAACAATTTTTGAAACCCACCACTGATTTATATGCTTTAGCCTCCAGTCCCCTTGGAGGTTTTGAAGGAAAGATTGGACAATCATTGAACAATCATTTGTCTGAAACGGTCTAGGGTGTCTTCTACTTGGGCAGGGGGTTGGACTAGAAGACCTCTGAGGTCCCTTCCAAGTCTACTCATCTGTCTGAGGTAAGCATGTTGTGCAATGAATCCTCACCTTGAGATCTAGCCTCATGACTTTCGCTTCCTAAAAACAGGGGCTGGTTCTCCCCCCCTCCCCCCCAATCACGGCTTCGGCTACAGTTTTATTGCGATGCCCTTTGGCGACAGCCTGAGACGTTGAGAATTATCTTTTTTTTTAAAAAAAAAATGGTTTTCTGGCTGAGATATTGCTTCCAAATTACTGTAAAAAAAAAGAAAAAGAAAAAGAAAGAAACTTCATTTCACCACCCGTCTCTTTGAGCGATGCCCTGAGGGCTGCTGATTTTTTTTAGCATTTCACCATCCCACCTTTTCAAAGAGGTTCTGAAAAATTCCAAACAGAAAGGAGATTTATGAAACCCGCAGGGCAAAGAAAGACAAAACACTTTATTTATTGCCTCTCCTTAGGGATCCAGGAAAAAGCCGATAATAGGGGAGGGGGGAAAAATGGCCTGGTATTTTTGGGTTTAAAGCCTAGGTGGGGGGGTAGGGGAGAGAGAATTAGAGGTTTTGTTTTGACCAGACATTTTCTTTCTTTTAAATTCCATTGAACATCCCAGATTTAAAATAAACAACAACCCCTCAAAAGCTGCTTTGAAAGAGAATTAACTGTGTGTGTCAAAAACAGGAGAAGCATCGGCCCTTCGCTGTGAACCCAATGGCCGTTAAGGAGAGAAAAAAACTGAGGAAGATTCGAGCCCGGGGCTTTTCAAACTGGGAAGTTTAAGACGGGGTGGACTTCAACTCCCAGAATTCCCCAGCCAGCCAGTGGGGGCGTGTCTCCTCTATGGTCACCATTTCTAGCCAATTCCTGCCTTTGGCTGGATAGTGGCCCTGTAATGGTCAGCTGACCGAAGCAGCCAATGAAATCTCAGCAATGGTCTTAAAAATAAGGTTGTGGACCAATGATGGCTAACCTTTTCCAGACCAAGTGCTCAATGCGCGTGTGTGTGTGAATATGCACGCCCGAACCCCCAAAATGCAATGCGCCCCACCTCCATGCATGCGCACATGCCTCTCATGCATGTGTGTGCAGCCCTCCCAGAGGCGCCCCACCCTGTGCATGCGTGCATGGCTCCTCACATGCCCCCTTTCCCCTGGGCATGCGCAGCAGAGACTTGAAGACCAGCTGGCTGGTGGGAGGCGTGCGCGCATGTGCAGTGGAAAACACAACTGGGGCGATGGCTCACATTCCATCAGAGACCGTTTTCACAATCATTGTATCATCCCCGTGGTCAAGTGATCAAAATCCGAACACTTGGCAACTGGTTCATATTTATGACGGTTGCAGTATCCTGGGGGGTCTTGTGATCGATCACGTTTTGCGACCTCCTGATAAGCAGAATCGGTGGGGAAGCCAGTTTCACTTAACAACCGTGGTTACTAAGCTGAACTGTAGTGATTCACTTAACAACTGTGGCAAGAAATGGGCCAAAACCCACTTAATAACTGTCTTGCTTGGCAACAGGAATTTTGGGCTCAATTTTGGTCGGGTGCGGTCATGGGATGACCCGCTTAATGACCAGCACACCTTAACAATTGTAATTCCGGTTCAGTCATAGTTGTAAATCAAGGACTACTTGTGAAGCACGGGAATCAGGAAACCCAGGCAGTTCAAATGAATTTAAGGATTTATTGCAAGCTTAAGGTCTCTACAAGAATCTGAACTACTAATGGTAAAAGCAAATCGGTGGTAGATAAAAATCAAGGTCAACTGTCCCATATGGTACATTCAACAAATGAAACCTCTGAGTCTTTAACTTAACCAAAAGTGTAACTTTATTGAAAAATCCATCTAGGCACTGAAAAAGCAAAGCCAGTTCTGGGATTTTCCAGTGAAAATTCATATAGATAACTCCCTTTTTCATCTCCGGGCCATCCACAGTTCATAGATCACCAAGTTCAGCTTTTTTGCTTTGGGAAGAGTTGTTTGCCTTGGTCAAAACATTCTTCATCACTTGCCCTTGTTGGATAATATCTCTCGGGCAACAGACAGCTCACTTGCATTCCCTCCATCCTTAGGAATTTGCAGCCTTCCTCCCATCCTTGTTTGGCAAAGCTGCAAGTGAAAACTATGGAATCAGTCAAGTCAGGTTTGACAGTCAATGGAATTCAAGATGGGCTGAACTTTGGTCTTATGGGAAGTTATCACCCAGCCCTCTCCCAGAAAAATGAAATATCCTAGGAAATATTGAAAAGGCAGAATATTTCTCTGGATGTGAAAAGAAAGAAACATGTTTTAAAAGACAGAATAGTTCCCTGTAGCTTCCTGCCCATCCCCACTGTTAATGGGCCATTGAGAAGGCCAGGCTAGTCCCTTTTACATAATAAAGACTTCTCCACTGCAGCTGCAGGGGGAAGGAATGTTGGAACTTTACTCAACTGATCACATGGCATCGGAGAACTCATCCATACCTGGATTCAAAACGCAGCCTAGAGAGTTGCCCCTGCATGGCCCCATGGGAGTCTGACAACCAATCCGAATACATTTCTTACACAGGAAGAGGAAACAGAGAGGTGGGACTAAACAGGTTATAAAAAGCCTAGCAAGCCCCTCCCTTTGCCCTTCTCTTCTTCTCCACCAACATTGAAGCATGTGACCACCTTTTCTGTTCAGGGCTCAAGCCATGTGGCCCTGTCCAACAATAAACCATCTTTCCAAGCAGCCTCCATGTCTCCAGTGTCTTTTTCCCCACTTGGAGCTGAACCCAGAAGGACATTTCTTTCATCAGTCTCTTGTGGGTGCAAAGGGACTCGAGATTGATAACACATTTGACCCCACTATCCATTTCAGCCTGGTCATCTCCTACCCCAGTGGTTCCCAAACTTGGCAACTTTAAGACTTGTGGACTTCAACTCCCAGAATTCTCCAGCCAGCAGAGCTCATCCATACCTGGATTCAAAAGAGCTGGCTGGAGAATTCTGGGAATTGAAGTCCACAAGTCTTAAAGTTGCCAAGTT
Source organism: Thamnophis elegans (assembly GCF_009769535.1). Classification (NCBI taxonomy): domain Eukaryota; kingdom Metazoa; phylum Chordata; class Lepidosauria; order Squamata; family Natricidae; genus Thamnophis; species Thamnophis elegans. Next base: position 176,250,766 of record NC_045541.1, read on the forward strand.
TGGGAACCACTGGCCTACCCTAACAGTAATTAAACGACCAAAAATCAGGAATTAATCTGGTAGCACCTTTTTAGATTAACACATTTTATTACACTCACAAAAGCCTCTACTTTTTAATTAAATTTCCAGGTCAGAAAAAGATTAAGATTTCTTCAGAGTTTTTGCCACCATAGATGAACGCGGTGCTCTTCTTCATTAGGACGCACAGCTCATCTGGACAGGGATAGGATTGTGATTTCCTGACGGCCCATTCATGCTTTTGGTTTCAATTGAAACGCTCTCTTTCATTTCAGTTTAACACCCGCTCGCTTATTATCACGCTGTTTGAGTTGGGCGGCTGTATAATTTTTTGACGTACATAAAAATAAATAAATACGTTGCAGCCTGCTCCAATCAGCCAGCAATGAGGGACATGCAGCAATACACAATTTGGAATTGCAAGCGAACAAGTCAATAGTTCCAATTGTATAACAAAGCCGTACACTGCAATTACATCTTTAAAAGGGGGGGGGGCATTAGAACCAGGACTATAATATGAAATCATGATAATCTAGAGCAGGGGTCGGCGACCTTAAACACTCAAAAGCCACAAAGATCCTAACCGGAAGCCCCCCGTTCAATTCTGAAGACCGGTTCCCCCCACCATAGAGTCTCCTCCTAGCACGGCACCCTTTTTCCTCTACCTGTCCTAACCGAAAGCCCTATCAATTGTGGAGCCAAATGGAAAACCTGTCCCTTGCCATAGAGTCTCCTCTTGGCACAATCATGCTTTCCACCCTCCTTAACTGGAAGCTCCTCTCAAAATTGTGGTTCCGACTGGTGACAGGGAGCCGCAACAGAAGGATGAAGAGCCACATGCAGCTCCAGAGCCACAGTTTGCCGACCCCTGATTCTAACAACAGAGATAATCCTAATTATCTTTAGGATTATGGGGATTTTGCAGTATCCTTCCCCTGGAGTGGGGAGGGAATGGAGATTTTGCAATATCCTTCCCCTGGAGTGGGGAGGGAATGGAGATTTTGCAGTATCCTTTCCCTGGAATGTGGAGGGAATGGAGATTTTGCAGTATCCTTCCCCTGGAGTGGGGAGGGAATGAGGATTTGCAGTATCCTTCCCCTGGAGTGGGGAGGAATAGGGATTTTTGCCAGTATCCTTCCCCTGGAGTGGGGAGGGAATGGGGATTTTGCAGTATCCTTCCCCTGGAGTGGGGAGGGAATGGGGATTTTGCAGTAACCTCCCCTGGAGTGGGGAGGGAATGGGGATTTTGCAGTATCCTTTCCCTGGAGTGGGGAGGGAATAGGGATTTTGCAGTATCCTTTCCCTGGAGTGGAGAGGGAATGGAGATTTTGCAGTAGCCTTTCCCTGGAGTGGGGAGGGAATGGAGATTTTGCAGTATCCTTCCCCTGGAGTGGGGAGGGAATAGGGATTTTGCAGTATCCTTTCCCTGGAATGTGGAGGGAATGGGGATTTTGCAGTATCCTTCCCCTGGAGTGGGGAGGGAATGGAGATTTTGCAGTAGCCTTCCCCTGGAGTGGGGAGGGAATGGAGATTTTGCAATATCCTTCCCCTGGAGTGGGGAGGGAATGGAGATTTTGCAGTATCCTTCCCTGGAATGTGGAGGGAATGGAGATTTTGCAGTATCCTTCCCCTGGAGTGGGGAGGGAATGGGGATTTTGCAGTATCCTTCCCCTGGAGTGGGGAGGGAATGGGGATTTTGCAGTATCCTTTCCCTGGAGTGGGGAGGGAATGGGGATTTTGCAGTATCCTTCCCATGGAGTGGGGAGGGAATAGGGATTTTGCAGTATCCTTTCCATGGAATGTGGAGGGAATGGAGATTTTGCAGTATCCTTCCCCTGGAGTGGGGAGGGAATGGGGATTTTGCAGTATCCTTCCCCTGGAGTGGGGAGGGAATAGGGATTTTGCAGTATCCTTTCCCTGGAGTGGGGAGGGAATAGGGATTTTGCAGTATCCTTTCCCTGGAGTGGGGAGGGAATGGAGATTTTGCAGTATCCTTTCCCTGGAGTGGGGAGGGAATGGAGATTTTGCAGTATCCTTCCCCTGGAGTGGGGAGGGAATAGGGATTTTGCAGTATCCTTCCCCTGAAGTGGGGAGGGAATGGAGATTTTGCAGTAGCCTTTCCCTGGAGTGGGGAGGGAATGGAGATTTTGCAGTATCCTTTCCCTGGAGTGGGGAGGGAATGGAGATTTGCAGTATCCTTTCCCTGGAGTGGGAAGGGAATGGAAATTTTGCAGTATCCTTTCCCTGGAGTGGGGAGGGATTGGGGATTTTGCAGTATCCTTCCCCTGCCATGCCCACAGAACCAGTAGTAAAACCATTTGAATTTCACCACTGCAGTTAGGCCTTAATTTGGTAGAAGATTTGTTGATTTTACAAATGGGTCCTTATTACCACGCAGTAATTCTAATCAATAGCCACTAATTCCATGTAAAGATCACTTCACATAATTGTTGGGAGGAAAATATATCTCCAGGCTTGACTTCAGTGGGTGTTGACAAATGTCACTGATAAGCTAGAGATGCTTTGCAAGGTGCAGTGTTTATGTGTGTGTGTGTGAGTGTGTGTGTGTGTGTGTGTGTCTGTGTGTGTCTGTGTGTGTCTGTGTGTGTGTGGACCATCTTCTTTTTGGGGAAAGTTGTTCCTCCAAGTGAATCCAGTCTCTAGAAATCCTTGGTGTATTTTGACAGAATTGCAAAGGGGGGGGAATTCATTTCATGTAAAGGAGCAGCGCTTGAAGCTCACGTAGAGGAGACCTGATGGAGGAACTGGAAAAACTACACAATCTATTCTATAGCTTTATAATTATTTGGCTGTCAGAGTAAGAATCACCGGTAAGGTTGATAAAATCCTGTAGCTCAGGGATCCCTGAAGCTTCTTTTGCTGAAAAAGAGGTGGCGGCTGCAGGCTTCTTGCGCCGAAAACTACCAACAAGTACAGGCCGAAAAAGAGGCCTGGAGTCCTGTTGCTGCCGTTGCTGCCCTGTTCTTTGTGCCGGCCGCGCATGCGCACCCCATTGACTTCTGGTGTGCGCCTGCAACCCATTTCCAGACCCGGCCAGGAGGACGGCCTGTTGCACCAGAGGGACAGGATTGCCGTGGAGTTGCTTACAAGGCAGCCAGACTGCGGCATCCCTTTCAGGTACTTTGACGTGGGGGAGAGGGGGGAACCATAAAGAGACAGGCCCCAGGGGCTGCCTTTTCTGCCGGTTCCGTGGCCGTGACTTGGTGGGTGTGGCTTGGTGGGGTCATGTGATTGAATGGGTGTGGCTATGTTGATGTCACAGCAAAGTGCTGCCCCAAGGGGCCATGAGTGATATTGAGTTGGCCACGCCCACTCAGTCACATGACCCCCCCCACGAAGCCACACCCACCAAGTCAAGGCCACAGAATCGGTAAGTTAAAAAAAATTGAATCCCACCACTGAATGGAATAGAATAGAATAAGAAATATAGAATAGAATAGAATAAGGAATAAAGAATAGAATAGAATAGAATAAAGAATAGAATAGAATAAGGAATAAAGAATAGAGTGGAATGGAATGGAATAAAGAATAGAATAGAATAAGGAATAAAGAATAGAATGGAATAGAATAGAATAGAACAGAATAAACAATAGAATAGAATAGAATAGAATAGAATAGAATGGAATAAGGAATAAGGAATAAGGAATAAGGAATAAGGAATAAGGAATAAAGAATAAAGAATAAAGAATAAAGAATAAAGAATAAAGAATAAAGATAGAATGGAATAAAGAATAGAATAGAATAAGGAATAAAGAATAAAGAATGGAATGGAATAAAGAATAGAATAGAATAAGGAATAAAGAATAGAATAGAATAAGGAATAAAGAATAGAATAAGGAATAAAGAATAGAATAGAATAAAATAGAGAATAGAATAGAATAAGGAATAAAGAATAGAATGGAATGGAATAAAGAATAAAGAATAGAATAGAATAGAATAGAATAAGGAATAAAGAATAGAATAGAATGGTATAAGGAATAGAGAATAGGGAATAAGGAATAGGGAAGGAATAAGGAATAGAATAGAATAAGGAATATTCTATTCCCTTCTTATTCCCTCCTATTCCTCCCTCCCTCCTATTTCTCTCCTTCCTTCCTTCCCTCCCTCTCTCCCTCCTTTCCTCCTATTCTATCCTTCCTCCTTTGCTTCCTTCCCTTCCTCAGTTTCTCCGTCCCCCCATTTCTCCCTCCCCCTTCTATTTCTCCTCTCCTCCCTCCCTCCCTCTTCATTCTTTCCTCCCTCCCTTCTGTTCCATCCTCCCTCCCTCCTATATTTTCCCTCCTCCCTTCTTCTTCCTCCCTCCCTCCTATCCAATCCTCCCTCCCTCCCTCCTATTCCTCCCTCCCTCCTATTACTTTCTTCCTTCCTCCCTCCCTCCTATTCTATCCTTCCTTGTTTCCTTCCTTCCCCTCCTTCCCCAGTTTCTTCCTTCCTCCTATTCATTCCTCCTCCCTCCCCCCGTCTCTCCCCCTCCCTTCCCATTCAGAGCAGTATTCTCCCCATCTCTAGAGCTGGGGACACACACACACCACATTCTGATCCTTGCCATCCATCACAGCCAGGGGATGTGCTGGCTGAGGCCAAGGGAAGAGGGGGGGGTCTCGCCCCCCTCGGAGAATGATGGATTGCAGGAAGGTTGATCGGTGGATGATAAAGGTCACTGGAGATACCATCCATTGATCTCCCTAATTCTTCCGCCCACTTTCCCAGCATCTTCGCTCCTCCACTTTGTTAAACAGCCAACAGAGCATTCGTGGCTTCGATCTGCTCAGCGCCGATGTTGCATGTAGCTCTTTGTGAAAGGCTTTTCGGCACACTGAAGCCAAGGATGATGAGAGCTGATCCCTTTACCCATCAATAAGTTCCCCTCTTCCCCTTCCCCTCCCTCAGTTTACCTTCCTCCCTCTTCTTCCCTGAAAGTCCTCGGCTGAACTGTAGCTAGGACCAAACTGGATCATCATTTTAGCTCTGTCCTACCTCCGAGTGGGCAGGCTGCTCATTTCTGCTCCCTTTCCAATATTACGATGTTTCTTTCTCTCTCTTTTTTCAATGGGTATTCTTACTGCAAATTTCTCGAACTCAACCCAGACTTTGCTGCCTTGTATCTATTACACCAGGAGGGACCGAAGAGTCAAGGTGCTTAAGGGGATGGTGGTCTAGGAACCACAGCGGCTGGGTGACTACAAGCCAATCACCAGGAGATTGGGAGTTCTAGTTCTCCCTTAAGCCACGAAAGCAGCCGGGTTGACTCTGGGCCAAATCACCAGGAGACGTTGAGTTCTAGAACTGCCTTAGGCATGAAAGCTGACTAGGTGACTGTGGGCCGAGGTGGGCTAGAAACCAGAATGTCTGGGGTCTTTGAATCAATCACCAGGAGACGGTGAGTTCTAGTGCTGCCTTAGACCTGAAAGCTGATTAGGTGACTTTGGGCCAATCACCAGGAGACGGTGAGTTCCAGGGCTGCCTTAGGCCTGAAAGCTGACTAGGTAACTTTGGGCCAAGATGGTCCAGAAACCAGAGTGACTGGGTGATTTTGAGTCAATCACCAGGGCATTGTGAGTTCTACTCCCGCCTAAGGCCCTAGTCCTTCTTTTCATTAAACTAGACATACCCAGTTCCTGCAACCATTCTTCATATGTTTAGTCTCCAGTCCCCTAATCCTCTTTGTTGCTCTTCTCTGCACTCTTTCCGGAGTCTCCACATCTTTTCTACATCGTGATGACCAAAGCTGAATGCCGTATTCCAAGTGTGGCCTTGCCAAGGCCTTATAAAGTGGTATTAACCCTTCATGTGATCTTGATTCTATCCCTCTGTTTATGTAGCCTAGAACTGTGTTGGCTTTTTGGCAGCTGCTGCACACGGCTGGCTCCTATTTAAATGGTTGACCACTAGGACTCCAAGATCCCTCTCACAGTTACTACTGTTGAGCAAGGTACCACCTATACTGTACCTGTGCATTTGTTTTTGTTGCCTAAATGTAGAACCTTCCTCTTTTCACCGTCGAATTTCATTTTATTAGATAGTGCCCAATGTTCAAGTTTGTCAAGATCCTTCTGTATTTTTAGCCTATGTTCTGGAGTGTTGGCTATTCCTGCCAGCTTGTTGTCATCTGCAAATTTGATGAGTTCCCCATTTATTCCCTCATCCAAATCATTGATGAGGATGTTGAAGAGTACTGGGCCCAAAACAGAGCCTTGGGGTAATCCACTGCATACTTCCCTCCATGAAGATGCAGTTCCATTGAGGACTACACGTTGAGTGTGGTGATTTGCCTCCAGAGGTTGTGGGGCTTTGGACAACAATTTGGGTGAAACAGTATAGGGCATTGATGGCGAACCTATGGCACGTGTGCCACAGGTGGCATGCGGAGCTATTTGTCAGGGCACGCGAGGCGTTGCCCTGTCAGGTGGGCAGCGCGCATGCACGCTCTGGCCAGCTGAGTTCACCCTTTTTAAACCCATTTTCCGCCCTCCCCAGGCTTCAGAGGCTTTAGAGGAGCCTGGGGAGGGTAAAAAGAGCCTCTTCCGCGCCCCCCCCCCACCCCGAGGCTCTCCGGCGGCTTCATGAGCTTCCATGAAGCCTCTGGAGCGAAAACCCGGCCCTACGGGCAAACCGGAAGTTCGGAAATGGACTTCCGGTTTCATTTTTACTGCTCCGGAGGCTTCAGGGAAGCCTCCTGAAGGTCCCTGAAGCCTCTGGAGGGTGTCCGGGGAGGGGGGAGGCTTTTTTCGCCCTCCCCAGGCTCCTATAAAGCCTCTGGAGCCTGAGGAGGGTGAAAAAAGGATGCAAAAAATGGGGGATCGCGCCTGTAGTGTGCGCATGTGCACTGGGGGGGGGGTGTTGCGCATTGCATTATGGGTGCGGCATGCCCTCACACAACCCCCCTGCGCTCCCCACTTATGGCACGCGAGCCAAAAAATCGCTGGTATAGGGTTTCCAGCTTGAGGAAGGGGTTGGACTAGAACACCTCTGAGGTTCCCTTCCAACTCTATACAGGTAGTCCGTGACTTACAAAGTTCGTTCAGTGTCCGTTCAAAGTTACTACCATTGCAGCATCCCCATAGTCCACACGATCAAAATTCAAACACTTGGCAACTGACTCGAAGTCCTGAGATCACCTTTTTGCAGCCTTCGGCCAAGCAAAATCAACGGGGAAGCCAGATTCACTTAACAACCATGGAACGAACTTAAAAACTATAGCGATTCACTTAATAACCATGGTACAAACTTAAAAACTATAGCGATTCACTTAACAACCATGGCAAGAAAGGTCGTACAGTGAGGCAGCTTCACTTAACCAATGTTTTACTTAGCAACAGAAATTTTGGGCTTGATTGCGGTCGTGAAATGAGGACTGCCTACCTGTATTCAGTTCTGAAATGGGAATGTCAGGGTTCCAAATAGCATCCAAAATTAATCAGAGTCCAAGGCAAAGTATTACTCAAAGGTCCAATTGATTAAGAGAGACATGTTGGCACATCTGGGAAAACACGAATCTGAAAGCTTCCCGGTTTTCCCCACCCAGTTGAAAGTCTAAGATCTTTCCCCCACACCCCACAAATCCATCCCATGGTCCAATCTCCCACTGCCGTGCTGGCAGCTTCCACCCATCCAGATCCGGTCAGGTGCAGAGGTGCAAAGACAAAGGATGCCCTTGGCTTTCTAGAAAGAATGTTGTTATGGCTACATCGCTTCTCACTCCGTCCAATCCCCCCTCCCATTTTCCCACAATACAAAATGCATAGCGGAATAATAGAAAGTGTGGCAGGCCAAAGATCCAAAAGAAAAGATGGCTGCAGGCCTGACAGGGAGATTAGCTTAAGCCTACAGTGCATCGAAACAGTCATTTTACAATTCTGCAGATTTATTATTTTTATTTGGGTCGTTGCAAATTGGCATTGAATTTGGGGGGCAAGCGATAAGCCAGTTTCAAAAGAAGCATTGAGAACTTCACTGATTCCCCCCCCCTTCCCACGCCCAGGACCCCCTGCAGTTATTGTTGTCATGCCTACAGTTGATGCTTGATGCGTCTCAACATGCTGTTGTTTTAATTACCCCTTTCACTTTGTGTTGTGACACTTTTATTGTGAACTGAGCTGCGGCTGTAATGGAGAGAGGAGATGCCATGCCTTGTAAGGGGAGCCTGCAACTGAGGGGCCAACCTCTGAGGCTGGAAGTGTCGAGATCTCAGAGCTTGCATAATAGTCAAGAGAGAGGCCTTGGAAAATATGGGGAAAAAATGGAGCTTGGCAAAAAGGAAGGAAGAGGAGAATTAAGAAAGAGGAAGGAAAGGAAGGAGGAGGAAGAGGTGAGAGGAGAAGGAGGATGGAGGGGAATGGGGAAGAGGGGAGTAAGAGAAGGAGGAAAGGAGAAAGAAGGAGTAAGAGGGGAAAGAGAAAGAGGAGGAGGATGGTAGGGAAAGGGGAATAACAGGAGGAGAATAGAAGGAGGAGAAGGGGAAGGGAAAGAGGAGGAGGAGATGGAAGGGAAAGGGGAAGGAGGGGAATAACAGGAGGAGAAGGAGGAGAAGGGGAAGGGGAAAGAGAGGAGGAGGATGGAAGGGAAAGGCGAAGGAGGGAAATAAAGAAGGAGGACAATAGGAGAAGGAGGAGAAGGGGAAGTGGAATGAGAAAGAGAAGGGGAAAGAAAAGAGAAAGAAAGAGGAGAAGGAGGAAAAGAAGGAAAATAGGAGGAGGAGGGAAAGGGAGAGAACAAGGGAGAGGAGGACGGGGAGAAAAAGGAAAAAGGAAGGAGAAGGAAAGGAAGAGGGAAGGAAAAGAGAATGAGAAAGAGGTAAGAGATGGAGGAGGATGGAAGGGAAAGGGGAAGGAGGGGAATAGAGAAGGGGGAGAATAGGAGAAGGAAGAGAAGGGGAAGGGGAATGAGAAAGGGAAGAAGAAAGGGAAGGAGAAAGAGATGTGGAAAGAGAAAGAGAAAGAGGAGGAGGAGAAAGAAGGAAAATATGAGGAGGAAGGAAAGGGGAGAGAACAAGGGAGAGGAGGAGGAAGGAGGAGAAGGAGAAGGAAAAAGGAAGGAGAAGGAAAAGGAAGAGGAGAAGGAAAAGAGAATGAGAAAGAGGGAAAGAGATGGAGAAGGATGGAAGGGAAAGGGGAAGGAGGGGAATAGAGAAGGGGGAGAATAGGAGAAGGAAGAGAGGGGAAGGGGAATGAGAAAGGGAATGAGAAAGGGAAGGAGAAAGAGATGGGAAAGAAAAAGAAAAAGAGTAGGAGGAGAAAGAAGCAAAATAAGAGGAAGGAAAGGGAGAGAACAAGGGAGAGGAGGAGAAGGAGGAGAAGGAGAAGGATAAAGGAGGAAGGAGAAGGAAAGGAAGAGGAGAAGGGAAAGAGAAGAAAAGGAATAGGAGGAGGAGGAGAAAAAAAAGAAGAAAATGGAGGAGGGAAAGGAGGAGAAAGAAAAAAGGACAAGAAGGAGGAAAGGAGGAAATAGAGAGATCTTCCCTGCTCCCTCCCTTTATTTTCATGGGAGGCTCCTCAAGGAATATCTTTAAAATCACTTATAATTTTTTAGAAGACCCAAGAAGGGCAAATTTTTAAGTATGTGGAAGTAAACATAGATTTAAGTGACTTGCAAAAGAAATACACAATGAAAAGTGATTGAGCGAAGAGGAAGGCGAAAATCAAGAAGATTTGATTCAATGGTACTGAGGAGAGCCTGAAAAGAGAGTAATATTTTTATGTTTCAATATATGATATGTGTAAATATAATGGCAGCAATCACAGTTTGCAGAGATGAAATATTAAGAAGGAATATAGAGAATGCAAATTAGATTTAGCTATATATTATTTCTTTTTCGTTAGCTCTTGTTTCTCCGATTTCGGTCGTTGCTATTTCTTACTCCATTTCTGCATTAGGTATTATTAGCCTATTCCCAACGTTTGAGATAACAGAGTGTTTTTCTAAGTGCTGGTTCAGGCAGACCAAATTAATCTCTTCCAAGGGTTTGGGAAATGCCAGGATTGAACTTGGGACCCTCAGATCTACCACTAAGCTGTAGCCTGGCCTATTAACAAGAAGGAAAGTCATGATAAAGAAGAAGAATAACAGCCAAGTACAAAGAATGTTTAAATCACTCTTGACAGCTTTAAATCCATATCTATGTGCTCAAATCTGAATTGATCCATTTGGTTTTCCCCAGTTAAAGCCTCATCTCATTTGTGGATTCATAAAGGAATGAATTTTTTTTAAAAAAAACCAAAGTCGATTTGCAATGGAGGGAAACAGGGAACTTCCAAGCAATTAAAAGTGACATGGAAGCACCCAGTTCGTTTATTTGGTGTTTTATTTGCATCCCACTTTTATTATTTTACAAATAACCCAAGGCGGCAAAACATATGCAACACACTTTCTTCTATTTTCCCCAAAAAACAACCCTGTGAGGCCCCAAATCACCCCAGCTGTCTTTCATGCCTAAGGCAGGACTAGAACTCCCAGTCTCCTAGTGATTGGCCCAAAGTCATCCAGCTGGCTTTCATGCTGAAGGTGAGACTAGAACTCCCAGTCTCCTGGTGATTGCCCCAAAGTCACCCAAATTGTCTTTCATGCCTAAGGCAGGACTGGAACTCCCAGTCTCCTAGTGATTGGACCAAAGTCACCTAGCTGGTTTTCATACCTAACGCAAGACTAGACCTTACATCCCCTGGAAATTGGTCCAAAGTCACCCAGCTGGCTTTCATGCTGAAGGTGAGACTAGAACTTCCAGTCTCCTGGTGATTGGCCCAAAGTCAACCCAAATTGTCTTTCATGCCTAAGGCAGGACTGGAACTCCCAGTCTCCTAGTGATTGGCCCAAAGTCACCCAGCTGGTTTTCATACCTAACGCAAGACTAGAACTCACCATCCCCTGGAAAATTGGTCCAAAGTCACCCAGCTGCCTTTCATGCCAAAGGTGACACTAGAACTCCCTTTCTCTTGTGATTGGCCCAAAGTCACCCTGCTGCTTTTCATATCCCTCCCTCTCTTTCCTTTGTTTCCTAACTCCCTCCGTCCTATCCCTTCCTTCCTTCAAATAATTTAATTACCAGTTCCTGCCCTAATGATTTCTTCCCACAACCAGTTCACCAACTGCTCAGAAAGTTCTTTCTCTCCCTCCCACCCTTCCCTTCCTTTGCTCCTTCTCTCCATCCATACAGTGTGGGATTCAACAGTTTTACTACCGGTTCTGTGGGCGTGGCTTGGTGGTGTGGCGTGTCTTAGTGGGCTGGCTTGGTGGGTGTGGCAGGGGAAAGATACTGCAAAATTCCCATTCCCTCCCCACTCCAGGGGAAGGATACGCAAAGTCTCCATTCCCTCTCTACTCGAGGGGAAGGATACTGAAAAATCCCCATTCCCACCACCACCACCACTCCAGGGGAAGGATACTGGAAAATCTCTATTCCTACCCCACTCCAGGGGAGGATACTGCAAATCCCCATTCACACCCCACTCCAGGGGAAAGGAGACTGCAAATCCCATTCCCATCCCCATTTCAGGGGAAGGATACTGCAAAATCTCTATTCCTACCCCACTCCAGGGGAGGATACTGCAAAATCTCAATTCCCACACCACTCCAGTAAAGGATACTGCAAATCTCCATTCCCTCCCCACTCCAGGGGAAGAATACTGCAAATCTCCATTCCTACCCCACTCCAGGGGAAGGATACTGCAAATCTCCATTCCCACACCACTCCAGGAAAAGGATACTGCAAAATCTCCATTCCCTCCCCACTTCAGAGGAAGGATACTGCAAAATCTCTATTCCTACCCCACTCCAAGGGTATGGATACTGCAAATCTCCATTCCCTCCCCCACTCCAGGGGAAGGATACTGCAAAATCTCCATTCCTACCCCACTCCAGGGGAAGGATACTGCAAAATCTCCATTCCCACACCACTCCAGGAAAAGGATACTGCAAAATCTCCATTCCCTCCCACTTCAGAGGAAGGATACTGCAAAATCTCTATTCCTACCCCACTCCAGGGGAAGGATACTGCAAAATCTCCATTCCCATAGCCACTCCAGGAAAAGGATACTGCAAAATCTCCATTCCCTCCCCACTCCAGGGGAAGGATACTGCAAAATCCCCATTCCCTCCCCACTTCAGGGGAAAGTTACTGCAAAATCTCCATTCCCCTCCCCACTCCAGGGAAGGATACTTCAAAATCCCTATAACTACCCCACTCCAGGGGAAGGATACTGCAAAATCTCCATTCCCTCTCTACTCTAGGGGAAGGATACTGCAAAATCCCCATCCCCTCCCGATCAGCTGGAACTTGGCACGCAGAGAATAGATGGGGGTGAGGCCAGCCAGTGGCAGTATTTACCAGTTCTCCAAACTACTCAAAATTTCTGCTACCAATTCTCCAGAACTGGTCAAAACCTATTCCTTCCTTCCTTCCTTCCTTCCTTCCTTCCTTCCTTCCTTCCTTCCTTCCTTCCTTCCTTCCTTCCTGATTTTTTGGAATTCTTCCTGCAAATACCTTAAAAGGGTTTGGAGAGGACAATCCTTCACTCAGCTTTAAAAAATGGAACTGTCTTGTTTGCTGCCTCCTTTAATGGCTATTTGTGCTGCTTGTTTGAGTCTATGTTCCCCACGTTGAAGAGAGAAGGGACAGTTTAAAACAATAAAGCAATATTTTTTGAAAAGTGCACTGGGTTTTGATATAACTCTAATTGCCTGCTGGCACACGCAGGGTTTGTGGCATCTGTCTTAGACCTCTGCACACCTCAAAGAAGGCATCCCGGGCGGCAGTCTGCCCTCTTAGCTGACACCTTTGAAATACACAATCCTAATCACAAAACTACACTGTGTCGTGTGTGTCCCCACCCCCACAATATACAGCCTTGTCTCCAGTTCTCAAGGATTTCATTTCTCCTTCCTCTTCAACCATTATATGAAGTTTTTCCTTAAACATCAGAACTTAGAGATATGTTCAGACTCTGGGCGTGATCCAATAATAGTCTTCCAATATTTGAGGGGCTGCCCCATAGAATGAGTGGGGTGGGGTGTCAGCCTATTCTCCAATGCAGCTGAAGGCAGGACAAGAAGCAATGGGTGGAAACTAATCAAGGAGAGAAGCAACCTTGAACTAGGGAGAAATTCCCTGACAGTGAGAACAATTAATCAGCAGAACAACTTGCCTCCGGAAGTTGTGAATGCTCCAACACTGGAGGTTTTTAAGAAGATTGGACGGCCATTTGTCCTGAATGATATAGGGTTGGGATGGCGAACCTATGGCACCCGTGCCACAGGTGGCAAATGGAGCCATTTGTCAGGGCACGCGAGGCGTTGCCCCCTGTCAGCTGACTTCAACCTTTTTGAGGCCATTTTCCCCTTCCCCAGACTCCAGAGACTTTATAGAAGCATGGGTGGGCGAAAACTGCCTCCCCGCCCCCTCGGAGGCCCTCTGGATGCTTCATGAGCATCCCTGAATCCTCTGGAGCCCCAAAAGTAGCCCTACAGACAAACTGGAAGTTCAGAAACGGACTTCCGGTTTGCTGGTAGCGTCGTTTTTCGTCCTCCGGAGTCTTCAGGGAAGCCTCCTGAAGGTCCCTGAAGGCTCCGGAGGAATAAAACCGGCCCTACAAGCAAACCGGAAGTCCGTTCCTGAATTTCCAATTTGCCTGTAGGGGGGGGGGTTGTGCTCTGGAGGCTTCAGGGATGCTCCTGAAGCCTCCGGAGGGCCTGTGGGGAGGGGCTGTTTTCGCCCTCCCCAGGCTCCTATAAAGCCTTTGGAGCCTGGGGGAGGGCGAAAAAACCATGGAAAAATGGAGGGCAGCATTGGTCATGCGCACATGCGTGCTGGGGTCGTGCATTGCATTATGAGTGTAACCGAGGTGGCTCAGTGGTTAAATGCAGCACTGCAGGTTACTTCAGCTGACTGCAGTTCTGCAGTTCGGTTGTTCAAATCTCACCGGCTCAGGGTTGACTCAGCCTTCCATCCTTCCGAGTGGGTAAAATGAGGACCCGGATTGTTGTTGGGGGCAATATGCTGATTCTGTAAACCGCTTAGAGAGGGCTGAAAGCCCTATGAAGCGGTATATAAGTCTAACTGCTATTGCTATTGCTATGCCCGCGCACAACCCCCCTGCACTCCCCCTGCTCTTGGCACGCGAGCCCCAAAAGGTTCACCATCACTGGTATAGGGACTCCTGCTTGGTCAGGGAGGGTTGGACTAGAGGACCTTCAAGGTCCCTTCCAACTCTGTTATCCTTCGGGCCTGCACTTTTCTTATTTTTTAAAAAAAGTATTTCGGTTTCAGTTTCACTTGGGGAAATTGTAAGGTACAGGTGTGGTGTTGCAGGCCACAACATGGGTGAGGGGTGTGTCAGGCAATAAGGAACTTCTTACCTGGCTTTGAGCCAGAAAAAATAGCTTCTTCATTTCCTGCTGTCAACGAGCCACAAAATTTACAAATTATACAACACAAAATTTAAGTCAAGTGGGTAAGATAACATGCCAACATGTTACTATTACATGTCTGTAATAATAAGGTAGCGCAAAGTTACTACAATGATATATATTAATTAGCTCAGCGAATTTAAGTCTACAATATTGCAACCTATGAAATAAAAACATACTCTCAATTTCAGAGGTGATCGACGTTCAGCCATTGATGTAGGCCCCTATGGTTCACTGACAAATGTACACATGACAAAAGCGCGCCGACAAAACCGCGGCGAGAAAAGAGTGACGTCGAAATTGCACCCACAACAGCGCGCCGACAACAGCGCGCCGACAAAAGCGTGCCTTCAACAAACAACGCAAAAACAACATAATAACCCTAACTCTAACCCTAAACCTATACCTAAACCTAACCCTGAACCTAACCCTAACCCTAACCCTTACCTTAACCCTAATCGCGCTGTTGTGGGTGCGATTTCGACATCGCTCTTTTCTCGCCGCGGTTTTGTCGGCGTGCTTTTGTCGTGCGTGCATTTGTTGGGTCACGGGCCCCTATTTATTAAATTCCAACCATAAATTATTAATTGTTTATATACAGGCTCCAGACATCAAGAAGACGAACTGTGAGAGCCAAGGACACTTCTGCAGGTGTTTGCCAAACCCAAAGAGTTTTTTCTCATAGCAATACAATGGCACTCAATTGGACAATGTGACCTGTACTACTAGGGGAAGGGAGAATTCTATACTTTTGAGTGATGAGTGATGTTAAGCTGGCCACGCCCACCCTGGCCACACCCACCCCGGCCCCTGAGGTCAAACCCAACCCTGATGTGGCCCTCAATGAAGTCGAGTTTGACACCCTTAGTGTAATCTGTTCCTCTGCCTTCATTTGTTTCTCTCCACCAACCTCCGCTGGCAAGGCAGAAGGAAATACGTCTTCCAGCCTTCTGAAAAGGAAAGGAAATTTGAACTAATGAGCAAGACTAATTAGATTGTGGGCATTTGCCAACGCTGCTTATTCTCCGCTCTGGCTGCACCTGGTGGCATTCATATCTCTACCTCATATTGGCTGAGAGAAGCTAGTTGCTGGCTCAGCCCCCAGAAAGCAGAATGAAGACAGATTTGGCTTTCTCCAAAGCCAGAGGAGAAATTCGTATTTATATCTCCGTTGACTCACCGCATTTAATCATACAGGTAGGGCTGCAGGTGGCATTAACCAAAAAACGAATTGCTGTTTAGATCCACTTTCACAGTTTCGGATTTGATTTTAGGCCATTCTGGAAAGCAGGAAAATGCTTTTCTCTGGTTATGACTCCCCCGGAGCATCAAGTAGCCAAATTCATTTATCTACTGAATCCAGCCCAGGCATCTGTTGCCAGCTGTGGACTCGACCCTACAACTCTGGTTAATTTGTGCAAACCTGGGAGTTCCTTCCAAGTAGATAAATGAGCTGTTTTGAGGGGCTGGTATTTATTTTTTTAGCCAATTTTGAGACCTTCTAGCAGTTGTGGTATCCAGCCTCTGTGTTTACAATCCTGCTCAGAAGAATATCATACGATACTCTGCTGAAGTCGGAGATATATTATGTCTACCGCATTCCCCGGATCTACTAAGCCAGGGGTGTCAAGCATTGATTTCATTGAAGGCCGCAACAGGGTTGTGTTTGGAGGGTGTGTGTGTGGCTATGCTGGGCGTGCAGCAGGGGGGGTTTCTCGCCCCGTTCCAACCGGTTCGGTTGGAACGGGGCCGGTGGCATCCTCGTGCACGCGCGCAGTGCATGCATGCGTACTAGCGTTTGTGAGATGCTCCAGCTGCTCCTGGAGGATCGCGCAGGCGCTGTATGCGTCCTGCGCATGCGTGGAAGCACAGAACTCGTCAAAACTGGGTAAGGAGCACGAGCGGGCGGGTGGGCCCTTCGCCGTTCCCGGAAGTTACTTACTTCCAGGTTCGCCGACCAACCGGTTCGCGGGGACCGCCGCGAACCGGTTGAAACCCACCCCTGGCGTACAGGGGTGGGATTGAAAAATGTTAGCAACCGGTTCTCTGCCCGATTGCTGGGTGGGCGTGGCCATGGTGGATGTGGACTACTTGGCCGGCTGCACCATAGCAGGGGGGGGGGCGTTTTCACCATCCCCAGGCTCCAGACGCTTTTCTCAAGCGTTCGGGAGGGCGAAAACAACCTCCCCAGGTTCCAGAGGCCCTACGGAGGCCGGAAACAGGCCTGTTTCTGGACTTCCGGAACTTCCGGTAGGCCCGTTTTTTGCCCTCCCCAGGCTCCAGAAGCTTTTATCGAGCCTCCGGGAGCCCCTTTACTTCTCTATTAAAAAGCCACATAGGCAGAGTTGCAGCTTGCAAAAGAACAGGAAGCAAGTGGCTAACCACAAGATGTTCCAGCCGACGTCCCTATGTCAAAAGTCCAAACCACAAGGTTCAGATAAAGTTCATTAATGACACGTAAGCCATACCTGAAACAAAAGGAGAAGTAAGACCCTCATCTCCTTATAAGGCTTTCTCCTCAAGGGAACCACTAGGAAATGAATTAAGTGTTTCCGTGTTTCGCTGCCTTTGAGAATGTATAAGAACACGTGCTTCGATAATGAAAGTTGTTCAGAACTTGCAATGCTAAGCCATGAGCTAGCTTTCTGAACCTGGCTGCCAAATAAACTTTTCCTGTATCCTGAGAAGTCTAAAGCCTGTCATTTTCTGCAACACTTCCACACCTAGGATAACACACACACACACACACCACACACACACACATGGTAAAACAATGTATTTGTCCCCCATTTTTCTGCAGCTGCTCCCAAGGCAGCCCTCTTTGTTTTTGGGGGGGATAATTATTTCTCTTTTCCTAACAGATGTCCGGATTTCATTTTTATTTATTCTTGTGAAAATCCCGGCTCAAGTTGGAACTCCAAATTATTCTTCTGACATCATCTCAAAGGGTTGTGGTTATGTGGAAAGCAGGAGGAGGAAGGAGTTTAGATTTATTCTTTTGACATACCCATGCTGGTGGAAGCGCGATTAGCGATGGCTAGAAATTGGGCACGAAATTGGGATATTCAAAGAAATGAGTGCTATAATGAAATTTGGAGTACGGCAAACCCTAACAACGGAAACTAAATTCAAAAAAAGGGATGATCAAAGCAACCAATTATAATGAAATATGGGTTTTTTTTTTTAAATAAAATCAGTGTTAGTAGAAGGCAAAGGGAATAAACCTACTCAAGAATATGTTGTTTTGAAGGGGATAAGGCACAAATGGAATATATTGTATATCTTTTAGTTGTTAAAGCTGAAGAAATATAACGGGGGGGAAGGGTCTCTGGCGGGGGGTGGAGGTGCACTGTAATGTTAGTTTTTTTTTTTCTTTTTTTTTCTTTTTTTTTGATTTAGATACATATGTACTATGTTTGTATTATTTGTTTAAAAGAATAAAAAATGTATGTATGTATGTATGTATGTATGTATGTATGTGTATGTATAAAAAACATATCCATAATACATATAAAAAGGAAAAAAGAGAAAAAAAAATCCAGGAATAGGGATTAGTAGAATAAAATGAAAATGTTAATCCTGGTAATGATATGTAGCTAATTAAGATGTGAGTAAATTATAATCCATAATCCTATCCATAATATTATATAAAAAGAAAAAGAGAGGAAAAAAAAGAATCCAGGAACAAGGGATTAGTAGAATAAAATGAAATATGTTAATCCTGGTAATGATATGTAGCTAATTAAGAAATTATATTAACATTTTTAATTGTGGAAACTAATTAAGTAAAATGCTTATTATATAAAAACTGAATCTGAAGATATGTGTTACCTATAGAAAAGACGGAAAACGAAATGACAAATTTGGTTTATTTCTGAAGGGATAAATAATGACATTGTTTATGTTTAAGAAAAATTAAGCCTAGGATGGAAAATAGGGGAAGAAAATAATACGGCTAAAACTGAAAATAGAAATATAATGTAAAATGAATTATGTATATGTGAGAATGTTAAAGGGGGGAAACCGGACAACATTTTGTTTACAAAAAAAAAAAATTAAATATTCAACAAAAAATAAATAGTTTATAGTTTATAGTTTATTTATTTGTATGCTGCCCTTTTCCCTGAGGGGACTCAGGGCGGCTCACAAGTTAGGGGAAGGGGAGGACAAAACAAGTTATGAACATAAAACAATACATTGTTAAAAGAGAACACAACAATCATGCCATTCGGGTGGGGTTAGGGTCTTTAGCCCCAGGCCTGCTGGGATAGCCAGATTTTAAGGGCAGTGCGGAAGGTCTGAAGGGTGGTGAGGGTACGAATCTCCACGGGGAGTTCGTTCCAGAGGGTCGGAGCAGCCACCGAGAAGGCCCTCCTCCGGGTAGTTGCCAGATGACATTGGCTCGTTGATGGAATTCGGAGGAGGCCTAATCTATGCGATCTGATCGGTCTAGTGGAGGTAATTGGCAGTAGGCGGTCTCTCAAGTACTAGGCGGTCTCTCAAGTACAATTCGTATGTTATTCATTTTACAAATACAATGCATAGTAACTGCCGCTTGTCTGACGGCTTCCAAACAGCTCAAACTTCAATACCCAGAATTCCTAGCTAGCTGGAAATTAAAAGAACTGAAATCAAACACCTTTTATTGATTACCTTTTAGAGCAAATTGTCACAGAAGATCTGTTAACATAAAATCAAGAAAATCTTAAGGTGGAAAACATCTGGGGCAGAGGTGGCAACTTACGGCCCTTGGGCAGGACGTGTCATGCACTGGCCACGCCCACTCCCGGTTTAGCGAAGGGAGGAGGCGGTCACAATATGTCACATGATGACGTGGGTTTGACACCCCTGATCTGGAGGAACCCAACTTATTCAATTCCACCAAGCATGCAGACAAGTGTGTGTTTTATAGGAGACTGGAAGTTGATTTAAAAAAACTCGGTTTGGGAAAAAAAAAGACATCCATGTTGGCTTCTGTTAACTGCGGGATTCCTTATCACGGAGGGCTGTGGGGTGCTTTGATCAGGCCCAGGGGCTACCCTGGAAGCAGTGAAGGACTGTGAAGGACGTAGTGTCTCAACCAGCAAACCCCCACCCCCACCCCTACAGCTCCGTTTTCACTAGCAGAGGGATAGCAAAACAAGGTAAAAACAAAACAGAAGAAATATTTCCCTTTTTGCATTTCAGCCTGCAAGAAAGGATAGGAAAGGAGAAAGGGAAAGAGGGAAGACCAAGAAAGAGAAGGAAAGATGGGAAGGAAAAATAAGGAGAGAGGGGAAGGAAGAAGAAAGATCAGATCAGGTTAAAGAGTTGGAGGGGCCTTGTAGGTCACCCCCCCCCACCTGCACAAGGAGAAGACTCTACACCATCCCCGACAAATGGCAGTCCAATCTCCCCTTGAAAGCCTCCGGTGATGAAGCTCCCACAAGTTCTGAAGGAAACTTCTGTTCCATGGGTGGATGGTTCTCACTGTCCCAGTCTCCGAGTCCCGCTGATGGTTGGGCTATTGCTGCCTCCCAGCTGATCGGCTGGGTCTCCTTTTGTTACCCTGCACAGCAGGAGAATAGAGCTGGAAAGCAGATTAGTGGGGAGGGAATGGAGATTTTGCAGTATCCTTCCCCTGGAGTGGGGAGGGAATGGAGATTTTGCAGTATCCTTCCCCTGGAGTGAGGAGGGAATGGGGATTTTGCAGTATCCTTCCCTGGAGTGAGGAGGGAATGGAGATTTTGCAGTATCCTTCCCCTGGAGTGAGGAGGGAATGGGGATTTTGCAGTATCCTTCCCCTGGAGTGAGGAGGGAATGGAGATTTTGCAGTATCCTTCCCCTGGAGTGAGGAGGGAATGGGGATTTTGCAGTATCCTTCCCCTGGAGTGAGGAGGGAATGGGGATTTTGCAGTATCCTTCCCCTGGAGTGAGGAGGGAATGGGGATTTTGCAGTATCCTTCCCCTGGGAATGGGGAGTTTTGCATCTTGGAGCGAAGGGAACGAACGCGACAACGGGTATGTAAAACAGCAACCTTTATTAAAAACAGAGTGACTGCAATTCAATCCTGGCGTGGTTCGCGCCAAACATTTATACCTCCGGGTTTGAACAAGGAACCAATGGGCGTCGAGTGACTCGACCAATCGGGACGGAGATTGAAACGGCTCCGCCCGGGAGCCAATCGGAAGGGAGTCCTTATTCCAGCGCTTGTATTCCCGCGCTGGTATTCAACACCCCTCCCCCCCTAGTCAAGAGTTCCCTAGGAAGGACAAACATAGTCTTGTAAGTAGGCGGGACGGTGACGTTCTCGTCCCGACCTTCGTGGCTCCCCGGCGGTTGTCGTCGGGGGGGAACCGCCGGCGGAGATGTGTCTGTGGCAGGGCGGTGAATCTGCGGCGCGGCCCCGTGAGATGGCGCTGGCCCCGGGTCCCGTACCCGATGTCCATTTGTCCGGGGTGGCGTCTCCGTGGCAACAGGAGTGTCCGACAGTGGCCCCGTGCAATCTAGTTGGGGTGTCGGTTCAGTTTCGATAAGGACTTAGGGAAAGGGGGTAGCCGGGTGAGGCACGTCCGTCCGAAAAGTTCGTATCGGCTTGCCCCCTATTCCCCGGATGGAGACAGTCCAATGGGGGAAGGTCATCGAGGGTGGCTCCTGCTGAGAGTGGATGTCTGAGGGGCTCGGGCCGTCTGTTTCCGCGGGGAGGCGTCACCTTAACTGGTCCACGTGGCGCCTCCATTGTGTTCCGTCGGCCAGGCCGACCCTAAAGGAACAGGGCCAGTCAGAGCTGTGATGGTTGCGGGAACCCACCGTGGGTCCCCAGAAAAGGAACGGGCCCATACAGGATCCCCTAACTTAAACGCATGGAAGGGAGGGCCCCCAGGTTACTCGATAGATCCCCTGCATAAAGTGGATGGAGCCTGTCTAGGGGGGTTCGCAATCTTCTACCCATCAAGAGCTCCGCAGGACTTTTATTAGTCGTTGGGCAGGGTATGGAGTGCTGGCTCAAAAGGTATGCCGCCACCCTTTCTTGCCAGTCACCCTGGTCCATGCGGCCCAAAGCTTCCTTGGCTGAGCGAACTGCGCGCTCCGCCCGGCCGTTACTAGCTGGGTGATAAGGGGCTGTGGCTGCGTGTCTAATTCCTTGTTCGACCAGAATTCTTGGAACGTGGTGGAGGTAAACTGGGGCCCATTATCTGAGACTATCACATCCGGTAACCCATGGGTGGCGAACATCTTACGAAGGGCCCTCACTGTACTCTCTGCTGTGGTGGAGGTCATGATTACCAGCTCCACCCACTTGGAGTAAGCATCGACTACTATCATAAAATTTCGGCCGTGGAAGGGGCCGGCAAAGTCGATATGTAAACGGGACCATGGGCCTCTAGGGATTTCCCACTCACGAGGGCGGCTGTGGGGGGATTCGGCCTAGAGTTTTGGCAGATCCTGCAACGGCCTACGTAGTCTGCAATTTCCGAATCTAGCAATGGCCACCACACATAACTACGGGCTAAGGCTTTCATTCGCGCTATGCCAGGGTGTTTTTATGAAGTGCAGGCAGGATTCGTGCCCGCAAGGCTGTGGGGATCACTACCCTATCCCCCCAGACAAGACAACCCCCGTGAAGGGCGAGTTCGGCTTGTCGTACTTTAAATGGTCGAAATCCTTCCGCTACCTTTTCCGTAGGCCACCCCCTCAAAACCCATGAAGCTACTTGGGATAGGACGGGATCAGCCTTTGTGCAAGCTGCGACGTCCGCGGCAGAGACGGGGAGGTCGGATTCGGCGATGGACAAAATAGAGAGAGCGGGCATGTGGGCTGTATCCGTCTCTGGCAAGGGCAACGGCTCAGGGCGTCTGCGTGCCCTAGCTGCTTCCCCGGACGGTATAACAGCGTATACGAATACGCCGTTAGAACTCCGTCCAGCGTGTCATGCGGGGAGACAAGATGGAGGGGGTTGGCTTGTCGCCTGCCAATAACCCCAGAAGCGGCTTGTGATCCGTGATAAGGTGAAATTCCTACCATAGAGGTAATCATGGAAACGCTTAATGCCGGACACTGCAGCCAGGGCTTCTTTATCGATTTGGCTGTAGTTCCGCTCCGTAGAGGAGAGTGTCCGGAATAGAAAGCTATGGGGGCCTCTGAGCCGTTCGGGAGGGCATGGCTCAGGACCGCCCCTATGCCATAGGGAGAGGCGTCGCAAGTCAGAACTAGGGGCATCCTATCGCTATATGGATTAGGACTGCCGACGAGATCAAAATGTCTTTTATAGCCGCGAACGGTGCGCTTCACGGCTACCCATTTCCAGGCCGCTGACCGGTCAAGCAGTCGGTGTAGCGGCTCGGCTAGCGACGCTTATGGGGTATAAAGGGGGCTAAAAGTTTAAAAGCCCCAGGAACGCCTGCAATTCCGCCTAGAAGTGGGTGTAGGTGCGTTTTTGATGGCGGCAATTTTGGAAGGAGAGGGTGGATGCCTTGGGCATCAATAAGGAACCCTAAGAATTCTACTTTAGGAACGGCAATTTCGCATTTGCTGCGCTTTAGTTTCAGTCCTGCCTCCCTAAAACGTGTGAGAACCTCCCGCAGTATTTTTAAGAGTTCCGAGTGGTTGGGGGCTGCGACCAGGACGTCGTCGAAGTAGGGAACGACGCCTGGGAGCCCATGGAGCAAACGCTCCATGAGGCTCTGAAAATCCCCGGGGCCACCGAAACGCCGAATTGGAGGCGGCGACAACGGAAAGCCCCGCGATGGGTGACGATGGTCTGGGCCGTAGCCGCGTCGTCGTCTACGGGAAGCTGCTGGTAGGCCTGTGCCATATCTAGCTTCGCAAAAATGCGGCCTTCCCCTAAGGAATGGAGTAGGTGTTGCACTACGGGACCGGATATGGGTTAGCCTGCAGGGCCAAATTAATGGTCGACTTATAGTCGGCACATATTCTCACCGATCCGTCGGGTTTGACCGGAATGACTATGGGGGTTTCCCAACGGGCGTGATCAACGGGCTCAATTACCCCTTGCTCTATAAGCTTGTCAAGCTCAGCATCCACCTTTGCCCTCAATGCGAAGGGAACCCGCGTGCCTTCAGCCTAATAGGAGCAACCTGGGGTCGAGGCAAAGGGAAATGGGGGTGCCCTTATAACAACCCAGTTCCCCATCGAACACATCTGCGAACTCACTTAGAACGCTATCTACGGTAAGGGGGACTACCCTATGCACCCCCTCTATGGTGAGGCCCAAAGCGGGGAACCAATCCAACCCAAGGAGAGCGGGCAGATCGTTCCTGACGATTAGAACTGGGAGTTTCCCCTTAAAGTCTCCGTATTCCACCCGGATGTGGAATATTCCTGCCGTGGGAATCCCATTTCCCTGGTAGTCTAGGAGGGAGACCCCGACGGGGCGCAATTTACTCTGGGAAACCCCGGGACAGAGGCGTGAAAACAGGGCCCAAGATAGTAGAGAACGGGAAGACCCGGAGTCCACCTCCATTCGGCAAAGCTGACCTTCGAGTCGGACGGCGGTACTGATTTTGTGATCGCCGGCGGGAACGTGGGAAGCCTGGTAGACCACGCAGTCGGCGCTAGAGGGCTGGTAGGTTGAGTGACAGTCCTCAGCTCGCCTTGCGGGACGTGGCTGTTGGCGGCGTTGCGGTGCCTGGCGCTGGTCGCTGGACTGCAAAACGATGGAGCTGGCACGAGAGCCCGCAGACCCTGGCGAGGTGTCCTTCTCCTCGGCAGCGGCGGCAGACGGCGGAACGGAACGGGCAGGATGCGCGGCTGTGGCGGCCGCCGCATCCGCGGCAAAGTACGTTTGAGACTGACTGAGCGGCGTCGGTGGTTGCTGATGTGGCCTCCGCTTCGGCTGCGTCCTCATTTGTCCGACGGTTTCCTCCTCCTCATCTTCGGCAGGAGAGAGGTCGTCGACGAGGTTCGTCTGGGTGGAAGGCCCCGCCGGTTTGCGCGGGGGGTTTCAGCTGGAGGCGTTCGATGTCGGCCGTGGATTGTTCGGAGAGCTCCGCTGCTCGCGCAGTCTCCACGGCTTGCACCAGAGTGATTTTGTGGTTCCGGAGCATTCGGCTGCGCAAATGCACGTCGCGGACCCCGCATACAAACTGCTCCACGAGGTTCTCCTCCAGATCTGCAAAATCGCACTGGGCGGCCACTGTGCGCAAAACCTCCAGAAACTGGCTGATGGATTCGTTGGGCTTCTGCACCCGGCGGCGGAAGGTGAAGCGGCGTGCGATCAGAGAGGGTGAAGGAGCGTAGTGGTTCCTCAGCCTGGACATCAGCTCGTCCCACCCAAGTTTGTAGGCTGGCCTCGGGGCGGCCAGGGCTCTCGCAGAGGCAAACATGGAAGGCTCACAGCAGGACAAGAAGAAACTGCATTTCTCCTCGTCGGTCTGTGCCTGGTTCTTCGATGCGATTAAGTAGCACTCGAAACGCTCCATGAAGCCATCCCATGACTCTCCGGCGGATCCGAATGGCGCGAAAGGAGGAAGCGCTGTTGCCATCGGTGTAAAGCCAGAGAGGGGGAGGAAGAGGGCGGAGAAAAAAAAAATTTGCGTTCGCTGCCGGAGTTCTCAGCCTGAAGATAGCGTTCGTGCTTGTTCAAACACGGTGGCAGCTGGCTCGTTCTTCTCCGTGGTCGCGGGAATCAGAATCCCACCCTCGCCAGTTTTGCATCTTGGAGCGAAGGGAACGAACGCGACAACGGGTATGTAAAACAGCAACCTTTATTAAAACAGAGTGACTGCAATTCAATCCTGGCGTGGTTCGCGCCAAACATTTATACCTCCGGGTTTGAACAAGGAACCAATGGGCGTCGAGTGACTCGACCAATCGGGACGGAGATTGAAACGGCTCCGCCCGGGAGCCAATCGGAAGGGAGTCCTTATTCCAGCGTTTGTATTCCCGCGCTGGTATTCAACAGGGAGGGAAGGGGGAGTTTGCAGTATCCTTCCCCTGGAGTGGGGAGGGAAAGGAATTTTGCAGTATCCTTCCCCTGGAGTGGGGAGGGAATAGATTTTGATGTATCCTTCCCCTGGAGTGAGGAGGGAATGGAGATTTTGCAGTATCCTTCCCCTTGCATTTGGGGAGGGAATGGGGATTTTGCAGCCACGCCCACCAAGTCATGCCCACAGAACCGGTAGTAATTTTTTTTAATCCCCCCAATGTCAGGAAGCCATCAGCAGCCAATCACGAGCCTTTGGGGGATTGCCAGCAACTTTGAATCAATCAATCATCATCAATCATCACATCATGTTCTATTCCTCTTGGTGCTTCATCCCTCTTCTGCCCACCTTGCCAACTTCCTCTGTGCTCTCTTAGCTGCCACGTGTCCTCACTGGAGATCCTAGAAACTCTGCTCTCTTTTCTGATCCAGGCAGCAGCAGCTGATGTGTTGGGTTCCTTCGCCAACACAAAGCTTCTCTTTCTCGGGGAAGCCCTGCCAAGCAGGAGGTGTGGGGAGGGGGCGCTGAAAGCAGAGAGCCAGGGAACATGTGGATGGGCAGATGGGTGAGCTGCTAGGCCATATGGAGGAATGCAGCGAGGAGGACTGAGAGCTATTCTGAGGCTGAGATGGCCCCGCAGCTGTCCGCCTGCTGCGAGCGATGGGCCCCGGTCCAGAAAACGGAGAATTGGGGTGGGTGGGCTCTCCTGGCTTCTGAGGCCCTCCATTTGAAATCCACACAAAGATCCTAAATATAACCCACTTAAGGAGCCTGGCGTTATTTGAAGTGGGCAGGGAAAAAACGGGATGATTAATGGCTCCCACGCTGTCGATAGCCTTCGTTGGTGGTTTTTTCAATGCAAATTTATCTGTGTGATTAAGGATAGAAGGCGAGAATGGGGGAGGGTCTGAGAAAGGGGAAAGAAAGAATGAAAGAAGAAAGAAAGAGGCAGGGAGGGAGGAAAAATGGAAGGAAGGAAAGGAAAGAAAGAGGCACACACAAAGAAAGAAGGAAGAATGATGAATGAAAGAAAGAAAGAAGAAAGAGGAGGAAGGAAAGGAAGGAAGGAAGAAGAAGGAAAAAGACAGTCAGAAAAAAGAAAGAGGGAGGGAGCAAAGGAAGGAAGGAGGGAAGAAAAAAGAAAGACAGACAGACAAAAAGAAAGAAAGGGAGGAAATAAAGAAAATGAAAGAAGGAGGGAGGAAAAAAGGAAGGCAAAAACAGAAATAAAAGAAGGAAGAAAAAGAGGGAGGGAGGAAATAAAAAGAAAAAGAAAGGAGAGAGAGATAGGAAAGGAAGAAAAAGAGAGAAAGAAAGACTGACAGAAAGAAAGAAGAGGGAGGAAATAAAGAAATGAAAGAAAGAAAGAAGGGGAGGAGAAAAGAAAGGAAGGAAAGAAAGAAAAAAAAGACAGACAGACATAAAGAAACTAAAAAGAAGAAATGAAAGAAGAAAAAGAGAGAAAAGAAAGAAGAAAGAATAAAAACAGAGAGGAATTAATGGGGGGTAGAGAGAAAGATTAAAGAGGAGGAAAAGGACTGAATACCACCTCTGTTCATCACCCAGCAAGGCTCAACCAAGCCTGGACTCTCTAGGACAGCCTACAGAGTTGCCCCTGCATGGCCCCCATGGAGTCTGAGAGGGCATAAACTAGGCCCTCTCAGCATCTCTTCCCTTTTTTTCCCCAGCATCTCAAACCACGTGATCCTGTCCACCAATTAAAACCATCTTTCCAAACGGCCTCCGTGTTTCCAGGGTCTTCCTCCCCATGTGGAACGGAGCCCAGGTGGACACTTCTTCCAACCTCACTTTGTAAATGGGGAGGCAAAAAACCCTCCTACCAGGGCTGGGTTCCTGCTGGCGTTGCTGCTGGCTCGGTGCCTCAAAAAACTTTGCTCGCAGGCCCACCAGACTGCGCCTGCACATGCGCAAAAAAACCCTTTAAAGAATGAAAAATAATACATTTTTCCCACTGAAATTGTTCTGCGCATAGGCAGAACCGAAAAACAAGATGGTGGCCCCGTAGGAGAACCAGTTCTGGGACGTGGCAGGCATGGGGCGCTATACCGGTTCCAGCGACCCAGGCCACCAAGTTACTACCGGTAGAAGCCCACCTCTACCTCCCATCACCACCCCAAAAGCCTGCGGCTGGGTCTTTGTTCCTTCCATTCTCCTATTTCAAGAATCCGTTTTTCTGGTTTCCAAATCAAGGGCCTTTTCGCCTGCTGATTTCCTCTTTCGGACCCTCTCTCCCGCAAAAACAAAAAAAAAAAACAAGGAAAAGTGACAGAAAAATGAGGTTCTTTTTTTTAAAAAAATAAATTTTTATTTCCACTTGCTTTGTTTTGGCGTTGTTGAAAGAAATGTCCTTCTGGGCTCAGCTCCAAGTGGGGAAGAAGACACTGGAGACATGGAGGCTGCTTGGAAAGATGGTTTTAATGGTGGACAGAGCCACATGGCTTGAGCCCTGAACAGAAAAGGTGATCACATGCTTCAATGTTGGTGGAGAAGAAGAGAAGGGCTGAAGGAGGGGCTTTCTAGGCTTTTTATACCCTGTTTAGTCCCACCTCTCTGTTTCCTGTTCCTGTGTAAGAAATGTATTCTGATTAGTTGTCAGACTCCCATAGGGCCATGCAGGGCAACTCTCTAGGCTGATTTGAATCCAGGTATTGTTGCAGCAGATCGAAGGTTTGGTTTTGCAATCTACTTACGAAAGACCAGGACTCGAGACCACAAAGGTTCAAGAGAAAACAAGTTTATTGGACACGCCCAGAGTTCAGTGTGATTGACACCAAGACTGAACTGCCGGGGCTATCCCCTGGCAGTGATTTTATACTTTTTAATCAAACATTGCAAATCAGAGGCGTTACAATAGCCGTATACATTTTGAGGGTCCAAGCCCCTGCTGAGGTCAGGGAAATACATCTTGGAAAAATACGAGTGCAGAAGTTCCCAGTTAAATGCAGAAGCGAATCTGGTTACTCATGAAACAAGACAGGGAAAGTGCTGATACATTGCTAAAATATTGCTGATAGAATGCCCACAATATGCTGTCATAGGCTATTTTGATATATTCTTATACCCACGGTACTTCCTGTCCCACTCTTGTGCAAAGGCTTGCGCTATGTTTCCTTAATATTTGCAACAGGGAAAGAAGAAGTTAGAAAAGTGACCCAGAATGAGCTTTGATTTATAATATTCAGCATTTTAAGATTTATAGCATTCAGCATATTAGAATCGTCTAACCTGGCCAGCCACTGGTGGGTTTACCTGTGCACCCCCTCCTGCATCAGTATGAGTTCTCAGATGCCAGGTGGAGAGTTGAGTAATCCCTTCCCCCTGCAGCTGCAGTGGGGAAGTCTTTATTATGTAAAGTGTGCTAGACTGGCCTTCTCAATGGCCTATTGACAAAATGTGGATGGGCCGGAAGCTACAGGCAACTATCTGTCTTTTAAAACATGTTTCTTTCTTTTCACATCCGAGAAATATTCTGCCTTTTCAATATTTCCTAGGATATTTCATTTTTCTGGGGAGGGCTGGATGATAACTTCCCACAGCGTTCTGTTTATTTCTTTATTTTTATTTCTTTATTCATTAACAATCACAAGGAAACAAGCATGAAAACACATGGAAAAATGGCGCAAATAAATGGGTATAAATAAGCAAAACATAGCCATAAACACATAAAAATACATATAAATGGGGTCAGTAGGACCTCTTAAGAAATGTGTAAGGTCCATGCTAGACACTTTAAGGCAGTGATGGCTAATCTTGTTGTTGTTGGGTGCCAAAAATGCGACCACAAGCATACAATAGCCCACACATCAGGGGTAGGTTCCGGATCCTGTTGCAACCGGTGACGGTGCAACGTGGCCCGGCATCCACCACATGAATGCAAGCAGCGCGTGCATGCATCCTTACCTCTTTCGACGCTCCGTGACGCCTCCGCTATGCTCCAGCTGCTTGGCGGAGTGTTGCACAGGCGCCGTGCGTTCCACGGGTGTAAACGCTGAAGAGCTCAAATGCAGGCAAAGACGGCGGGTGGGCAGGCCCTCCAGAGCACTGTACCGAAACGGTACCTGGTGCTCCCGGCAGGCACTGGTACGCCTGCACCAGCGCATACTGCCTGCAACCCACCACTGCCACACATGTCCCGGCGCCTATAATGCAAGGACAGGAAACTGGTCATTTCTGAATTTCCGGTGGGCCTGTCCTGAAGCCTGGGGAGGGGGAAAACGGCCTCCTCGGCCCTCTGGAAGGCTGAAAAGTGGCCCACCGGTGCACACATTCGTGCTGGAGCTGACGGCTTGCATGCCGGCAGATATGGCTCTGCGTGCTACCTGTGGCTCGTGTGACATAGGTTTGCCATCACGGGTTTAAGGTGAAAGATATGGGGGTTAGAGGAAATTACAACAGGATCGGGTAGGATGTTCTACACATTTGCTACTCTATTGCTGAAATCATTTTAGAACGGATAACATTTAGTTTGTATCAGTTGATAGTCCTCGTGTTACTGCAGTTGAAGTGAAAGTAGTCATTAACAGGTGGGACGTTATTCTTATTTTATTTCATTTTCCATTTTCACCCAGCAAATTCACTGGCTTGTGGAGATGCAAAGATCCAAGGGACGGAGGCCATTGCTCTTTCCCACCACCACCACCACCACGAATAAAGAAAATAAACTGGAATTTCTCACCGGTTTTGTATCGGTGTCCCTGTCGACACAGGTGGGACCCCTGGGTGCCCACTGAAAATGCCGTACGACTTTCAAAGTATTTTGTTTCTCTGCATTTTGTTTTCCGATCACGGCTGCCTAGTCAAGGGGGGATTATGGTTCAGCGCAGCGTTGAATCAAAGGAAGTGGCCAAAAGACGGTAGAAAAAACGGGTGGAAACCCCAGGAGAACAAACTGTGCCCTGGAATTTATTCACTTTGATGGAAAAGAATAGAGGCCTGTGGTTCCTTTCAAAAGAGGGGAGCCTTAGGCAAAAGATGTTTTGATGCTTATTTGGGGGCAGGGATAACCAGGGGATTTGCAGAAAATATTTTCTTTCTTTCTTTCTTTCTTTCTTTCTTTCTCTTTTGTTCTTTCTTTCCTTCCTCCCTTCCTTCCATTTTGCTTCTCTCTCTTTCTTCCTTCACTCCTTCCTTTCTCTATCTTTTTCTCTTTCTTTCATATATTCCTTCCTTTTTTCTTTCTCTCTTTCTTTTTCTCATTCTTTTTTTCTTCCATCCTCGCTTCTTCCTTCCTCCTTCCCTCCTTTTTATTTTTCTTTCTTTCTTTTCTTTATTTTTGTCTTTCTGTCTTTCTCCCTTCTTTCCTTCTTCCCTCTCTTTCTTCCTTCCTTCCTCTCTCTCTTTTTTCTTTCTTTCTTTTAGTTCTTTCTTTCTTTCTTCTTTCTTTCCTTCCTTTCCCTTTCTTTCTTTTTCCCTCCTTCTTTCTTTTTCTTTCTTGTTAGAATTGAATAGAATAGCAGAGTTGGAAGGGACCTTGGAGGTCTTCTAGTCCAACCCGCTGCTTAGGTAGGAAACCCTACACCACTTCAGACAAATGGTCATCCTCCAACATCATCTTAAAAACCTCCAGTATTGGGGCATTCACAACTTCTGGAGGCAAGTTGTTCCACTGATTAATTGTTCTCACTGTCAGGAAATTTCTCCGCAGTTCTAAGTTGCTTCTCTCCTTGATTAGTTTCCACCCATTGCTTCTTGTTCTACCCTCAGGTGCCTTGGAGAATAGTTTGACTCCCTCTTCTTTGGGGAAACCCCTGAGATATTGGAAGACTGCTATCATGTCTCCCTAGTCCTTCTTTTCATTAAACTAGACCTACCAGTTCCTGCAACGTTCTTCATATGTTTAGTCTCCAGTCCCCTAATCCTCTTTGTTGCTCTTCTCTGCACTTTTTCTAGAGTCTCCACATCTTTTTTCTATCGTGGCAATGTTTTTTTTCTTTCTCTCTCTCTTTCTTTCTCTCTCTCTCTCGTTCTTCCCTTTCTTATTTATTTGTATCCTGTCTTTATTATTTTGTACAAATAACTCAAAACTCAATGCATATACCTCCCTGTTCTGACCCCCTCCTCCGTCCAGTAATGAATGCCGAGACAAGCTTAGCTGGAATGCCACAACACTTTATTAGCAGGAAACATAAATCTTGGTGGCTGAAAGCCTAAACACGAATGAACAGATAAAAAACCTTGGCAACAACCCAGATTCCGGCAGATACAGATAACAGCTTCTCCAGCATTGATAATTGAGTTGAATCCTGCAACCAGACTCCTCCCAAAGTCCCTCCTTATATACTATCCTGAGAGGAGCCTAATTACAACCACCTGGGTCCAATTATCTTCTGTATCTGCGTAGCTGTTCTCTACGTCGATCTGCCCGCCGTTGCTGGGAGTCCAGGACCAACTTCCTTGTCTCCTCCCCACTGCTCCAAGGCCTGATGTCAGGAGCATACAACCTTTGGCTTTCAGCACTACTCCATGCCTCAGGCGCCTCCTGGTGGCCAACCAGCCTCTCTGATCCCTGCTCGGAGTCGGAACCCTGTCTAGGGTCCTCCACATTTTCCAGAGCTGACTCATAGGGCCCCTCACTGTCGGACTCTGTCGGCAGCTCCAACGACTCCTGCTGGGCCACAACAAATCCCCCAATTTCCCCCACCACAACAATCCTAGGTTGGGCTGAATGAGAGTGTCTGGTTCAAGGTTACCCAGCTGCCTTTCATGCCTAAGGCAGGACTAGAACTGATTAGTTTCCATCCATTGCTTCTTCTCCTGCCTTCAGGTGCTTTGGAGAATAGATTGAAACCCACCCACCCCTCTTCTTTCTGGCAGGTCCTCTCCTGCGAGTCCCTTCGACTGCAAGGCCATCCAACCGGTCAGTCCTAGAGGAGATCAACCCTGACTGCTCTTTAGAAGGTCCTAAATCCTGAAGAGGAAAGTCCAACACTTTGACCACCAGATGAGAAAGGACTCCCTGGAGGAGAGCCTCATGCTGGGAACGATGGAGGGCAAAAGAAGAAGAAGGGGATGACAGAGAATGAAGGGCTGGATAGAATCACCTAAGCCAGTGATGGCGAATGCTTTTCAGGTCGGGTGCCAAAAGGGCGTGGACGTGTTGGATAGTGCGCATGTGTGTGCCCACACCCATAATGCAATGCTTTCCCCCTGTGCATGCGTGCACAACCCCACCACACTCCCCCCAGGCCTCACTGAAGCTTCTGGATTTCCAGTAGGTCCAATGAGCTTCCGGTAGCCCGTTGGGCCCTTTTTTTCGCCATTCACAGGCTCTGGAGGCTTTCCTGAAGCCTGGGGAGGGTGAAAATGGCCTCCCCCGCCCTCAAGAAAGCCGAAAATCAGCTGGCACGTATGCTGGAGCTGACATATGGCACACATCACATGCCCTCAGATATGGCTCTGCGGGTCCCCTGTGGCACGCTTGCCATTGGTTCACCATCATGGACCTAAGCAGTCAGTGTGAGCTTAAATCAGGGGTGTCCAAACTTGGGAACTTTAAGACTTGTGCACTTCAACTCCCAGAATTCCCCAACCAGCCTGGGAATCAGAGGTGGGTTCCTACCAGCTCGCACCTATTCGATAGACCCGGTTCGTCAAATCTACCGAACCGGTTAGAAGAGGTTCCACCAGTGGACCTGGAAAGCAGGCCACACCTACAGAAGAGGTTCCGAAATTTTTTGAAACCCACCACTGGTCCTTGGATATGATTATTCTACACTATCAAGCTCATATTTATAAAACTCCAGGCCTCTGTGAAAGGTAAGGATGACTACTGCGTTTGTGGTGCAATCAGAACATTGCGTGTGTTGAAGTTGTTTTAACGCAAACCAAAGATGCCTTTTGGAAAACAAGTTTACATCATATTCTTATGCATGCCAGTGCTGTGTGTGAGGTAATTTAAGGTGGTTCTGACAAGTGTCGTCGGCATCTTCATATCTGGTCACATGGGTGGCAAGCCACTCCCACAAAGGAGGCCACACCCCAGAGTAGTTCGAACAATTTTTGAAACCCACCACTGCTGGGAATTGAAGTCCCACGTCTTAAAGTTCTCAAGTTTGGACACCCCTGGTTTAAATGGACTCCGGAGGATGGTAGAGGACAGGAAGGCCTGGAGGAACATTGTCCATGGGGTTGCGATGGATCAGACACGACTTCACAACTAACAACAACACCTACTCAATTATTTTAGGCTTATTTAGTTTCCTCTGGAAAACAGCTGGACAAATGCACAGGGAACTCAAATTGTATTCCGGGAAATTTAGCTGCTGCGTTTTTTGGCTCCGAGAAAGAGGTTAGGAGGCTGAGTGCAGCCCCGGGGATCAAGATGGCTGGAGGAGGCTCACTTAGAGGGGGAGACAGTCAGCAGTCAGACAAGGCTGTGACAGTGGCAGAAGAGGGAATTAATTCAATTTTAGAAAGTCGCAGGCAGCTGAAACAGGAAGGCCCAGTGCTGCGGACTTCACTCTGCCCGTCTCTGGGTGAAAGGCCTTCCAAAAACAGATGGTTTGGTTGAGCAACTCTGAAGTGTTGGTGGGGGGAATGAAATACTAGGGAGAACAGAAAGAATCAGTAGATTTCACAGGCTTCTTTGATTGACCAAGAACATTTTAGCTGAGGATCGGGAGGCTGGTTTAAGATAGGGATAGACCTAAATGGAGAGGAGGAGGAGGAGAGGAGGAGGAGGAGGAGGAGAGAGGAGGAGGAGAGGAGGAGGAGGAAGAAGATAGGCATGACTTCTTGGATTTGAACGTGGCTACAGAGATTCGGCAAAATAAATTATTGGAAAAATTATGAAAGACATGAAGAACAAACAAAATAGTCCTTTTCCCCTTCCATCCTTCGTTCCTTCGTTCCTTCCTTTTCCTTCCTTCCTTCCTCCTTTCTTCCCTCCTTTCTTTCTTTCTTTCTTTTCTTTCTTTCCTCCTCTTTCTTTCTTTCTTTTTTTTCTTTCTTTCTTTCTTTCCTAATTTTCTAAGGCCACTCAACTCTGCAATGTTTAACTGTTTAACTGTTTAATAAATTTATAGGCCACCCAATCCCGAAGGAATGTGACTGGGTGCCATACAACCCAATATATAAGCCACAAAACATCAAGTAATATATGTGAATGTGGCAGGGATGGTTTCTGGCTTCGGTTATTGCCAGTTTGCTCAGAAGCAAAAAACAAGATGGCAGTGCCATAAGTATCACCAATAGAACCAATTTGGGGGCGTGGCCAGCCGAGTTACTACCTACTCGGCCAAACCAGTCCAAACCCCACTCTGGAATGGGGACAGTATAAACACACTTGTGCTTATACTATATAGACTTGTTCTCTCTCTTCTGTTTAATTGTGTTGGATTCTCAGGGACTGCCTAGACTAGAACCTGCCATTTTCTCGGCAAGGTTTTTCAGAAGTGATTTGCCATTGCCTCCTTCTTAGGATTGAGAGGAAGTGACTGGTCCAAGACTGGCTTTATGCCAAAGGCAAGACTAGAACTCCCAATCTCCTGGTTTCTAGCCGGGTGCCTTCACCGCTGCACCAAACTGGCTCTCTTATATATGTGGATAATACAAGTGACCAGGGGTGAAATGCTACCGGTTCGGACCAGTTTGCCCGAACCAGTAGTAAAAAATGCTACCCGGTTTGGTCGAACTGATAGTTCCAACGATCAGCTGAGCAACAATCAGCTGACCATCAGAATTACCATTTGCCCGAACCGGTAGTGTTTTTTTTTTACTACCGGTTCGGGCGAATGGCGCGCATGCAGAAAACCAGTAGCAGACTTCAGATTCTACCGGCTGAACCAGTCTGAACCAGTAGAAACCCACCACTGATACATACATACATACATACATACATACATACATACATACAATATATGAGCCGAGGTGGCGCAGGGTTAAATGCAGCACTGGCAGGCTAATTCAGCTGACTGCAGTCTTGCAGTTCGGCTGTTCAAATCTCATCGGGCTCCGGTTTGACTCAGCCTTCCATCTTCCGAGGTGGGTAAAAATGAGGACCTGGATTGTTGTTGGGGGCAATTACCTGACTCTGTTAAACCGCTTAGAGAGGGTGAAGCCCTATGAAGTGGTGATCTAAGTCTAACTGCTATTGCTATACGGGTTTACCTGCTCTACCGCAACCGAGGGGACAAACGCCCACCAGAGGACTACTACCTCCTGAAGCGGGAGTCCAAATGATTAATTGCTAAGAAAAAGAAAGCTAAAGAGAGAGAGTGGGATCTACTTCTCCTCTCCATCCAGCAGAAGGACACCTGGTTATTTTGGCAAATTGCTGCCAGCTCTTTGCCAGGCCATCAGGAACTCCCTCTCTGCTGTATCTCTAACAGAGACTGGGAAAACCATTTCTTGGCAATTTACCAAGCATCAGCAAGTTCGACCGTGCCTGACCCACAGCTGTCTCCTGTAGCCCCCCTGACTGGCAATCTGTGACCCATGTTGAGATCACTGAGTTTATCTCCGAACTCAAAGCTCCGGGCCCTGATGCTATTCTCCCTGATCTGCTAAAATCCGATCCTGAATGGTGGATTCCTCTTTTGGCAAGACTCTTTACGTATATTAATTCCACTGGCAGGGCACCTACCTCCCGGAGCTTAGCAATTATTGTGTGGGTTTTTAAACAAGGAAATAGAAAGAACCCCAGCTGACTATCGCCCCATAAGCCTGCTCTCCATTATTGGGAAATTGTATGCTAAATATCTCCACCGCAGACTCTTCACTTGGGTTGAGGAATCCAATATTATTGGTGCTGAACAAATTGGGTTTAAAGTGGGCTGTGCCCAGAGGTGGGTTCCTACCAGTTCGCACCAGTTCGGTAGAACCGGTTCGTCAAATCTACTGAACCGGTTAGAAGAGGTTCCACCAGTGGACCCAGAAAGCAGGCCACACCTACAGAAGGGGTTCCAAAAAGTTTTGAAACCCACCACTGACACCACACACCACACACACACCACACACACACAGACTCACACAGAGAAAGAGAAAGAAGGGAAGAATTAAAGAAAGAAAAAGAAAGAAAAGTGAGAGAGAGATGAAAGAAAAAAAGGAAAAAGGGACAGCGAGACAAAAGGAAGGAAAGAGAGAGAGAGAGAAGAAAACTCATGGCCAGCAAGTCACTCCCACCAGGTCACATGGCCGGCAAGCCACTCCCACAAAGGCCACACCCACAGAGTAGGTTCGAAAATTTTTTGAAACCCACCACTGGCTGTGCCCCACTGGATCACTGCTTTGTCCTAGTGCACCTGGTCGACAAATATACTATACCAGGTGGCAAACTCTTCACTGCTTTCATCGACCTAAAGTCAGCGTTTGACTCAGTCCCTAGTGGTCTGTTGTGGTCAAAATTGCTTAAAAGGTCTATCGACAGACATTTGTTGTTCCAGTGGTGGGTTTCAAACTATTTTTAGAACCTCTTCTGTAGGTGTGGCCTGCTTTGGGAGTGGCTTGTCAGCCATGTGACTGGGTGGGAGTGGCTTGGCAGTCATGTGACTGGGTGGGCGTGGCCAACTTGTAAAATGTGGTGAAACTCACTTAACAATGCTCTTGCTTAGCAACCAAAATGTTGGCTCAGAAACTCTGGCGTTTGAAGCACGCAAGTCTTAAAGCTGTCAAGTTACAAGACCCTCATACACTAAAAAAAAAAAAACCCAGCGGTGTTCAAACTTGACAACTTTAAGACTTGTGGACTTCAATTCCCAGAATTCCTCCTCTCACTTTTCATCTTGATGATGTGCGGACGGGCGGGGGGAGGGAGCTGGAACCGGTTCTAAACGGCACGGTAGATTTGTGGAACCTCTTCTATAGAAGAGGTTAGAACCGGCAGGCCACACCTACAGAAGAGGTTCTTAACTAGATCCTTGTAAAATCAGACCTCCAGCCAGGTCAGGTGTGGTCTTCAGGGAGAACTCTCTAATCCTATCCCGATTAAGAATGGAGTAAGGCAGGGATGTGTTCTGGCTCCTCTTCTGTTTAATATATTTTTATCTGACCTGGCCAGTGACGTTGGACATATTGAGTCCCACGCCCTGAAGCTGACAACTACAAAGATCCCGCTTCTTCTTTACGCTGATGATGCGGTCCTCCTTTCATTGTCAAGGCCAGGACTGAAAAGATTACTTTCTGCATTTGGGTCTTACTGTGTTGAAAACTATTTGGCTATTAATTATGATAAATCGAAAGTATTAGTGTTTACTAGAGCCCGGAAATTGTATAGCTGGGATATCAGTGGCAAAACTCTTAAGCAGGTTTTCCATTTTAAGTATTTAGGTATTCAATTTCAGAACACCGGTGCCTGGACCAGACACCGAACCCAGGTGCTGAACTCGGCCTCCACCAGCAGATTTTAAGATTCTTTTATACCCAGGGTGGCCAGTTCATTCCTTCCGCCCTACGTATTTACAAAGCCAAAACGTTGACCCAAACCCTTCACGGTATTCCGGAATTATGGATACGGGACTTCAAGGATTGCACTGAAAGAACCCAGGCTGCTTTTCTTGGAAAACGTCTGGGTCTTCCCCCTTGTGTTGGCTTTGCCCCGATGTACCTGGAACTGGGCATTCGATCGGTGGAATGTATGGCCTGGATTAACACCTTTAAATGGTGGTTTCGGGTGCTTTTTCTGGCAGTTCCTGGCAGCTTCCTCTCCCTGGCGTTTGCGGACTCCCATATTTCTCGCTGGGAGAAAGAGCTGCTGAAGAAACTACATCTGCTCGGTTTTACGGGCATGCCTTGGGAAACTACGGCCTTAAGGATGCCCAATTTAGGGTAGTCCAACAGCTTGTGGACATTGGTTTACAATATCTACGAGCCAGAGCCAACAAAACTTGCTCCCCCCCCTTGACTCTCAACCAACTTAATAATTATGGATTGAGGAGGGCTTCCTGTTCTGACCCCCCTCCTCCGTCCAGGAACAAAAGCCGAAACAAACGTAAATGAGAATGTTTTTTAATCAGTCCAGACTCTCGTTGGCTGAAAGCCCCAAATAAACAAAGAGATAAGCACTCTGGCAGTAAGTCCTACAAACCTTGGCAGCAATGCCAACAAACTCCGGCAGCAATCCAGCCTGCCAAGTTTGTTTCTTGTTAGTCCCTAACGTTGACTTCTGCAAGGAGGGCATGGCACAAGCAGTCTCTTTTATAATCAGGAGAGGATCTTAATGAGCATCAGCTGAGCGTAATTACCTCCTGTAATTATGCAGTTGTTCTTGACGCCGAGTAGCCCTTTGACGGCGTGCATCCCGGAACAACTCACAGGTGGTTTCTGAATCATTCTCTGCGAGGTGGTGCAGTGGTTAGGGTGCAGTACTGCAGGCCACTTCAGCTGACTGTTATCTGCAGTTCAGCGGTTCAAATCTCACCAGCTCAAGGTTGACTCAGCCTTCCATCCTTCCGAGGTGGAAATGAGGACCCAGACTGTGGGGGCAATGTGCGGACTCTGTAAACCGCTTAGAGAGGGCTGAAAGCCCTATGAAGCGGTATATAAGTCTAACTGCTATTGCTATTGCTATTGTCTCCTTCCCACTGATCCAAGGCTCAGGCGCTACCTGTTGACCAACCAGTCTCTCTGTGCCCTGCTCGGAGTTGGAACCCTATCCAGGGTCCTCCGCATCCTCCAGGGCCGACTTATAAGACCCCTCACTGTCGGAGTCTGGTGGCAGCTCCAACGGCTCCTGCTGGGCCACAACAGCTTCCTATTTTTATATTTTAACCATTCCCAAGTATAGAAGAGCTTTTTCCCCAGCTCGCTTTAATGTCTTGTCCTCAGCACTTTTGGATGGTCGTTTTAAGAGGCTCCCGATTAACGAGCAGCTTTGCCCTTGTGACAGAGCCGAGGTTGAAACTGTGGAGCACGTCCTTCTATTTTGCCCCATGTATAACACAGACAGAGCTAAGTTACTGTCTCTTCTTGAAATCGTCCCTTCTAGACCTAACGCCTGTAATTTGTTTGTACATTGCCTTGGAGATGGCTCCTCATACATCACCTCCCAGGTTTCCAAATTTTTCTTAAGAGCTGTAACCATTACAGGAGAACACTGTAACTTCCCTTAGTTAAGCTTTTGGTGACTGATTGGTACGATGCTATAATCAATTCTCTTATATCTCTTTTGTAGTACTCATGTTTTGGTCTGTGACCATAAATAAAGCAATATATATAACATACATTATACATACATACCAGGGGTGGTTTCAACCGGTCCGCGACGGTCCGCGCGAACCGGTTGGTCGGTGAATCCGGACGTAAGTAACTTCTGGGAACGCCGAAGGGCCCACACGCCCGCCTGCGCTCCTTATCAGTCTTTGAATGCTTCTGCGCTACCACGCAGGTGCATAGCACATACAGCGCCTGCGCGATTCTCCGCAAGCAGCTGGAGCATCGCGCAGGTGCTAAGACGCATGCGTGAACTGCACGCATGCACGAGGACGGTTGGAACGGGATGAGCAACCCACCACTGACATACATACACAACACACACACACACACAGACACAGGGTTTTTACTGTTTGTAAGCTACCCAGAATGAGTGGTAAGTGGACAGCCATAAATTTTCCAAATAAATAAATGCTATATTTTGATCATTTAATTTCCCTCCCCCACTACCCAAGGAATGACTTGATAGTCAATCCGTATAATGCAGAAGAAATATAACATATAATAATTCTCCTTGGAAGGGGAAATGCATTGGATGTCTCTTTGGCTGTTTGTCTGAAAAGGCAAGGGACTAGAGACTTAAGGTTAAGTGTTATTTTGCAGAAAGACAATGTCTGGTGGGAACCTCAGGGATTTCGACAGCCTTGAGGTTCCCAAGGAGCTAGAAGAGGCCAATTCCAGTCACCGGGATGACCGACGGGCACTTCAGGACATCAAGCCTCCTCCTCTCCCACCCCTTAAAAAAAACGTGGCTCTCTTTCATCAGCCCCACCCTCCTCAAACACACACACACCACATACACACACACCCCAACCAAGCAGTATGCAGAGGCTCCCCCCCCAATGGGTTGCTAAGCAACAGGATGAAACTTTGCTGGGCTTTTTCCCCCTGCCTGCCTGAAATAATAATCAAAATACCGTGTGCCCCTTCGTCCCTTAAGAGTTAGAAGAGTTTAAGGAAGGGGAAAGGGATTCAATGGGGTTTTTGGGGAATAAGAAAAGGGATGCCGTCCTAAAATCATAGTTTGGTTCTAGGTCAGGAGTCAGCAAACTGCAGCTCTGGAGCCGCATGTGGCTCTTTCCTCCCTCTGCTGCGGCTCCGTCACCGGTCGGCGCCACAATTTTGAGAGGAGCTTCCAGTGGTGGTGGTGGTGGGGAAAGAAGCACAGTGTGCCAGGAGAAGACTCTATGGCAAGGGGAGGGTTTTCCAGTTGTCTCCGCAATTGATAGGGCTTTCGGTTATGACAGGCAGAGGAAAAAGGACGCCACGCTAGGAGGAGACTCTATGGTTGGGGAACTGAACTTCCGGTCAGCTCCAGCATTGAACAAGGGGCTTCCGGTTAGGACCTTTGTGGCTCCCGGTGTTTTCTTTTCTATGGAAACGGGTCCAAATGGCTTTTTTGAGTGTTTAAGTTTGCCGACCCCTGGACTAGGGCATGTGGAGAACCTTTTAGGCACTGAATGCCCAAAGTGTGTGTGGGTGCCCAAACAGCAGGGTGCACCCCTGTGCGTGTGACCTGCGCATGTGCAGCATAGACCCAGAACAGAGCTGGGAAGACGGTGCACGTGCCCACCGAGAGGGCTCTGGGTGCCGCCTCTGGCACACAGGCCATAGAATTGCCACCACTGCACTGAAGCATACTTTTTCATTTGCCTTTTATTGCCTAAGTGTAAGAAAACCTGACTTTTCCCCTCACTGAATTTCATTTCCTTGGCTGCCCAGGTCTTTGTGGGTTTGCTCTTTGTTGATGTTCTTGTTTCATTTCCCTGCACGTTTTCGCATTGCCTGATGCTTTGTTGGTTCAATCAAGAAGTGTGGGGGGGGGGGGAGTCCTTTCCGAATGTGATGTGTTTCTCTTTCTTTTTGGTCTGTGCTTGGGGGTGGCCTTCCGGCTTCTCTTGCTGCCAGTTCGCTCTGGGACGTGCTTCATGTGTGTGTGGCGCGCTTAATGAGCGCTACCTGTGCATGTGCAGTAATAAAAAATGGCTTCTGTGCATGCACAGAAGCAAAAACCAGATGGCCGCGCCTATGGCACTGCTAATAGAACTAATGGGGGGGGGGGGTGGCCAGCCGAGTTACGGCCGACTCGGCCGAACCGGTAAGAACCCATCTCTGGTCTGTGCCAATAGTGCTAACATTATTATATTTTATTTTTTCTCTCCCTCCTTCCCTCTCTCTTTATCTTTCTCCCTCTCCCTCCCTCGCTCTCTCTCCCTCTGCCTCCCTCCCTCCCCTCCCTCTCTCTTTATCTTTCTCTCCCTCTCTCACTCTCTCCCACTCACTCACTCTTCCTCCCTCTCTATCTTTCTCTCCCCCTCACTCCCTCCCCTCCCTCTTTCTTTCTCTTTCTCTCCCTCCCTCCCTCCCCCTCTCTTTCTTCTCTCCCTCCCTTCCCCTCCCTCTCTCTTTATCTTTCTCTCCCTCCCCCGCCCTCACTCTTTCCCTCCCTCCACCTCCCTCTTCTTTATCTTTCTCTCCCTCTCTTTCTCCCTCCCTCTCTCTTTCTCTCTCTCCCTCCCTTCCCCTCCCTCTCTCTTTATCTTTCTCTCCCTCTCCCTCCCTCCCCCTCTCTCTTTCTTTATCTCCCTCCCCCTCTCCTTTCTTTATCCCCCTCCCTCCCCATCCCCCTTCCTCACTCTTTCCCTCCCGCCCCGCCCTCTCACTTTATCTTTCCCTCCTCTCTTTCTCCCCCCCATCCTGCTCTCCTCCCCCCTCTTTCTCTCTCCCTCCCTCCCTTCCCCTCCCTCCTTCTTTATCTTTCTCTCCCTCCCTCCCCCACCCTCACTCTTTCCTTCCCTCTCCCTCCCCCTCTCTCTTTCTTTATCTCCCTCCCTCCCCATCCCCCTTCCTCACTCTTTCCCTCCCGCCCCTCCCTCTCACTTTATCTTTCTCTCCCTCTCTTTCTCCCTCCCCATCATGCTCTCCCTCCCCCTCTCTTTCCCTCTCCCTCCCTTCCCCTCCCCCCACTTATCTTTCTCTCTCTCCCTCCCTCCCCCACCCTCACTCTTTCCCTCCCTCCCCCACCCTCTTTCTTTATCTTTCTCTCAGTCTCTTTCTCCTGCCCCATCCTTCTCCCCCTCCCCCTCTCTTTCTCTCTCTCCCTCCCTTCCACTCCCTCTCTCTTTACCTTTCTCTCCCTCCCTCCTCCTCCCTCACTCTTTCTTTCTCTCCCTCCCTCCCCCTCCCCCACCATCACTCTTTTCCTCCCTTCCCCTCCCTCTCTCTTTATCTTTCTCTCCTCTCTTTCTCCTGCCCCATCCTTCTCCCCCTCCCCCTCTCTTTCTCTCTCTCCCTCCCTTCCACTCCCTCTCTCTTACCTTCTCTCCCTCCCTCCTCCTCCCTCACTCTTTCTTTTTCTCCTCCTCCCTCCCCCACCCCACCATCCTCTTTTCCTCCCTTCCCTCCTCTCTCTTTATCGTTTCTCCCTCTCTTTCTCCTGCCCCATCCTGCTCTACCCCCTCTTCTCTCCTCCCTCCCTTCCCTTCCCCTCTCCTCTCTTTTTCTTCTTTCTCTCCCTCCCCTTCATCTCTCTTATCTTGCTCTCCTTCTCTTTCTCCTTCCCCATCCTGCTCCTCCTTCCCTCTTTCTCTCCTCCCTCCCTTCCCCTCCCTCCTCTTTATCTTCTCTCCCTCTCCCTCCCTCCCCTCCCTCTCTCTTTACCTTTCTCTCCCTCTCCCTCCCTCCCCCCCTCTCTCTTATCTTTCTTCTCTCTCCCTCTCCCTCCCTTCACCCCCTCCATCTCTCTTTACTTCTCTCCCCTCCCCCTCACTCAGTCTCCCCCTCCTCTCTCTTTCTCCCTTCCTCCTCTCTCTCCCTCCCTCTCTCTCTGTTCTCTCCCTCCTCCCTCCCCCTCCCTCTTTATCTTTCTCTCCCTCCCTCCCTCTCTCTCCCTCACCCTCTCTCTCTGTTTCTCTCCCTCCCTCCCCCTCCCTCTTTATCTTTCTCTCCTCCCTCCCTCCCCCTCTCTCTTTCTCTTTCTCTCCTTCCTTCTCTCCCTCACCCTCTCTCTCTGTTCTCTCCTCCCTCCCTCCCCCTCCCTCTTATCTTTCTCTCCCTCCTCCCTCTCCTCTCTCTTTCTCTTTCTCCCTTCCTCCCTCTCTCTCCCTTCCCCTCCTCTTCTGTTATCTGTTCCCTTCTTCCCCTTCCCTCCCTCTCCCTCTCTTTTCTTTCTCTTCTCCCCTCCCTCCTCCCCCACCCTCACTCTTCTCTCTCTCCTTCCCTCTCTCTCTTTATCTTCCTCTCCATCCCCTCCCTCTCTTCTCTTTT
Organism: Thamnophis elegans; assembly: GCF_009769535.1. Classification (NCBI taxonomy): domain Eukaryota; kingdom Metazoa; phylum Chordata; class Lepidosauria; order Squamata; family Natricidae; genus Thamnophis; species Thamnophis elegans. Next base: position 176,294,560 of record NC_045541.1, read on the forward strand.
CTCCCCTTCCTCCCTCTCCCTCCCTCCCCATTCTCCCATCTCCCTTCCCCCTCTCTGTCTGAATTTGCTGCTCTTCTAAGAAGATTCAAGCACTCTGAAATATAAAACCAATCAATTTAAGGCTCCCGAATGAATGAAAGTGGGGAGGGGGGCACAAACAGCCAATGCAAAGCTGGCAGTTGAGCTTAGCACACAGGGATGTTTGTGCAACATATCCCCACACCCTGGAGGGAACATAGCATGGATGTTCAGAATGAATCTGCTGGTTTACTTGGAATCTGAAGGGGCTCCCAAAGATCATCTAGCCCATAGGTACCAAACTCATGGCCGGGGGGGGAGGGCGGCGGATATGGCCCACTGGGTGCTTAGATGCTCGGGGGGGGGGGGCGTCCTGAAAACAGCAAAGAACCAGCCTATGGTACCTCTGCCAGTGAAAATATAGCATAGCTGGCTGGGGAATTCGGGAGTTGAAGTCCACAAGTCTTAAAGATGCTGGGGAGTCTAATATAAATTCAGAACCGGAACAGAGCATCTCCTGCCTGCCTGTATGATGCGGAAGCAGAGCAATTAAAAATAAAGACATGTTTCCCAGTTGAGATCTTTGTCACTACAGTTATCCAGCTGTTCACTATGTGACAATTTGCACTTTTTTCCTCTCTCTTTTCTGGGCCAAGGCTGATCAGCTGGAAATTTGCATTGCACTTCATAGATGCCCCTCCCCCAAAAGCCTTGTCATTATGGGGCAAAATTGGAACCTGCTACCAGGGCTGCCTGTTATGACTCGGGGCCGTGGACGAGAAAAAGAACTTTCTGGACTTCACAGAGGGAGGTTATGCCCAGGGAGGGGGTTAAAAAGAGCAAAGAGGCACATACCCCAACTATGTAAAGCAAAGCCTGTGAAGTACCCGTCGTTCATCATGAGGCCAATGTGAGAAAAGACATGGCCACGAGCTTTCTCGGATGAGGCGACCCAGAATGGGGTCTGAGAGCCCCTTTTATTGAGATAGGACAAAGGCAGGAGGAGCAATCAGCATGTGATTTAAGACAGCCTGCCAAACTACAATTGCTAATCTACTGCTCAGGGAAGTTCTGTCTATATATGGTCAAATCCTGGCATCGTTGGGTAAGGCACATCTAGAGCGAACTATCAGGATGTTATGTTATGCACTATCAGGATGTTATGGAGTTGTTTTTTCCTGTGTGATCAGCATGGCTGCGCATGCCCTGTTATGCACTGGGCCATGGGGTGACCGCCACACACTACACAGGAGTATATGACAACAAAAGCCCCCGTCCCTTTCTATGTGCAGGGCGGAACTTCGGTTGCATGGCTCTGGCTGCCATTTGACTTTTCTGACTCCCCTGCAGGTAAATAACTGTGTGCCATGTACGAGCTGTCTGCTGTGGTAGCTTCTGCTAGCCAGACAAAAAGTCCCTTTCGAAATGCAAAATGTTATTAAGTTTCAACAAAAAGTATAATATAAAGAAAAAGAAAAGAGGGAGGGAGAGAGGGAGGGGAGGAAGGAAGGAAGGAAGGAAGGAAGGAGAAAATGTACAGGGAGAAGGAAGGCAGACAGCAGTGGTGTGTTCCAGGTGGTACGCCGGTATGGGTGTACCGATGCCTGCCCGGAGCACGGGTACTGTTCTGATATGGTGCTCCGGAGGGCCCACTCGCCGCCCGTCGTCCTTACCTATCTTTAAACCCTTCGGCACTTCCGCACACCCACATGGCACATATAGACCTGTGTGACGCTCCGCCGAGCAGCTAGAGTGTCACTGAGGCATCGCTGGAGGGTAGGATGTATGCACACGCACTCCTGTGTCATGTGGAGGACGCCAGGCTTGTGTTCATGGGGAGGACACCAGAAAACCCACCACTGGCAGGCAGGCAGGGGAAATGAAGGCGGAGGGGAGAAAGGAAGAAGGAGAGGGAGAGAAAGGAAAGGAGGGAGGGAGGGAGGAAGGAAGGAGGAAGGAAAAGAGGGTGGGAGGAAAGAAAGAGGAGATAGGAAAAGGGAAGGAGGAAGAAAGAAGAAATTGAAGAGGGAGGGAAGAAGAAAGTGAGAGGAAGGAACAAAGGAAGAGAGGAAAAAAACGAGGGAGGGAAGAAGGAGAATAGGATGAAGGAAGTAGGAAGCAAGAGAGAAGAAATGGAGGAGGGAGAAAAGAAGAAAGAGGAAGGAAGGAAGGAAGGAAGGAAGGAAGGAAGGAAGGAAGGAAGGAAGGAAGGAAAAGAGGGTGGGAGGAAAGAAGGAGGATAGGAAAAGGGAAGGAGGAAGAAAGAAAGAAGAAATTGAGGAGGGAGGGAAGAAGAAAGGGAGAGGAAGGACAAAGGAGGGAGGAAAAAACGAGGGAGGGAGGAAGGAGAATAGGACGAAGGAAGTAGAAAGCAAGAGAGAAGAAATGGAGGAGGGAGGAAGGAAGGAAGAAGAAATGGAGGAGGGAGGGAGGCATAGAAAAAGAATAGCTACCATTTTCTTCCGCACAAATACAAATTGTTCATCTCTTCCTCTAAAATCAACAGTAAACCTTATGCCTCTCTTCTTAAGCAGAAGTGTTGAAGAGAAGGCTCAATAAAAGTTTGGTTCCCCTGCAAATTGAGCATCTCTGCTCTTTTCTAGTGCCATCTGTCCGCCTTGCTGTTTCCGGCTGGAGCAGTTCATCCTTCTATCAACCTCCCAGCATAGGGCTCTCCAATCCCATATGGAGGCCATTAATACGGTGGGAAGTCCTCCAGCCAAAGAGATATTGGAGTCAAAATGTCACTGTCCGTGCTGCTTTCGTTTATTAAAAGCGCTTAGGCTGGAAGGAAAAAAGGCCAACAGTGAAAGAAAAAGAAATAATTCACACCAGAAATATCAGAGATGCATACCTTAAAGCCACAGACAAAGAAAGAATTAAAATACCTCTAACTACACCTGACTGGTGAAATCTCTTTCAGAGCATGCTGGCTGGGGAATTCTGGAGTTGAAGTCCACCCATCTTAAAGCATGCTGGCTAGGTAATTCTGGGAGTGGAAGTCCATCCATCTAATAGCATGCTGGCTGGCAAATTCTGGGAGTTGAGTTGAAGTCCACCCATCTTAAATCATTCTGGCTGGGGAATTCTGGGAGTGGAAGTCCATTCATCTTAAAGCAGGCTGACTGGGGAATTCTGGGAGTTGAAGTCCACTCATCTTAAAACATACTGGCTGGGGAATTCTGGGAGTGGAAGTCCACCTATTTTAAAGCATGCTGGGTGGGGAATTCTGGGAGTTGAAGTCCACCCATCTTAAAGCATGCTGGCTGAGGAATTCTGGGAGTTGAAGTCCACCCATCTTAAAGCATGCTGGCTGGGAATTCTGGGAGTGAAAGTCCACCCATCTTAAAGCATGCTGGCTGGGGAATTCTGGGAGTTGAAGTCCATCCATCTTAAACCATGCTGGCTGGGGAATTCTGGGAGTTGAAGTCCATCCATCTTAAAGCATGCTGGCTGGGGAATTCTGGGAGTTGAAGTCCACCCCTTTAAAAGCATGCTGGCTGGGGAATTCTGGGAATTGAAGTCCACCCGTCTCAACACATGTGACTGGGGAATTCTGGGAGTTGAAGTCCACCCATCTTAAAATTACCAAGGTTGAGAAACACTGATTTAGTAGTTGCTTGTTTCTCTGTTGCCTGAGAAGCAGTTTTTAGATAGATTTTTTTTTTTGTTTTAATTTAAAATTTGCTTTGTTGGATTTTAATGATGGATGTGTTAGATTTAAAAATGGGGCAGTTGTTGCTGAAGAGTGGGTTTCTTCTTCCTTTTTTCAAATGCCCAAAGGCTGCATCGTCTATTTCTTACCCTGACCTTTCCCCCCCCTGAAAAAAAGATAAGCGCAATGCCTTTTGACAAATGTTTTATTAACTAAATGACAATCTCAGATGGCCAAACATTTGATCTCAAAACACAGCAGAAGCATTGCAGGCAATAATCAGCGGTACAGAAATAAAGGTGGCGAAAGCCAGTGGAGTTACTTCTGAGGAGGCACACACAATAATTGCACCAGGCATCGGAGGAGACCGAAAGCAAAGCAGGTGTAACTTATTTTGTGGGTTTTCTTCCATTCTAGGAACCATAATGAGCATGTGTTTTTTTCCCCCAAACATAATATGTCAATTAAAAAACCATACAAATTGCAATTTTCTTCGAATTACAGGCTTCCAGATTTTTTCACTTTCTCATAATGCAGCAAAGTGAGAGCTGAAATCTAGTTTTGGCAAAAAAAAACAAAAACTGGTTCATGCCTTTTGTTGGTTGTCTTCAAATAACACAATAGTTGCTTTCCACCTTCTCTCTCTCTCTCTCTCTCTCTCCCTCCCTCTTCTTTTCCCTCTCTTTTCCCTCCCTCCCCTTTTCTTTCTGTCTTCCTCCCTCTCCCTTTCTCTCTCCCTCCGTCTCCCTCTCTCTCATTCTCATTCTCTCCCTCTCATTCTCTCTCCTTCCGTTTCATTCTCTCATTCTCTTTCCCTCTCATTTTCTCTCTCTCCCTCTTTTCAATTCTCTTTCATTCTCTCTGTCCCTCTCTCACAATCTCTCTCTCCTTCTCTCTCCCTCTGTCTCTCTTTCATTCTCTGTTCCTCTCTCATTCTCTCTTGGTCTTTTGCTCTCCCTCTGTCTCTCTTTCATTCTCTCTCATTCTCTCTCTCTCCTCCCCCCCTTCTTTTAAATCACCTTTGCTCTCTATTCTTGTCCCCCTGTTGTGCACCTGTTCTTGAGAAACTGAGAAAAGATTCCCACTGTGCCATAGCAGGAACGAGTACTTTCCTCATAAAGGTCTCCGAAAGGTGAAAAAAACATTTTAATCTGTGATTGCAGGCTAGAATGTGCTTCCAAGAATGGTGGGAAGGATGAGTTCAGTTGCCCAGACTTCAACCTGCAAGGGATTATGGAGTTATAAAAAGGAGATGATGAAGATGATTTCCTCGGAATGTTTCCACCTTAGCATCATAACTATAAAAATTGACTACTGGGCCTTTTTTTCCCCTTTACCCTGCCCACCTCATTTCCTTTCATGTTGTGACTTTGAAACTCTTTACCCACATCCAGGACCGTATTTTATTTTATTAGGTGTATCAAGTGGTGGGTTTCAAGATTTTTTAGAACCTCTTCTGTAGGTGTGGCCTGCTTTGTGGGAGTGGCTTGCAGGCCATGGACCGGGTGGGAGTGGCTTGCCAGCCATGTGACTGGTGGGCATGGCCAAATTGTAAAATGTGGTCCAACTCACTTAACAATGCTCTTGCTTAGCAACCAAAATGTTGGCTCAGAAACTCTCGCATTTGAAGCACGCAAGTCTTAAAGCTGTCAAGTTACAAGACCCTCGCACCCCTAACCCTTAGAAAAAAAAAACCCAGGGGTGTTTAAACTTGATAGCTTTAAGACTTGTGGACTTCAACTCCAGAATTCCTCCTATCACTCTTCATCTTGATGATGTGGGGACGGTCGAGGGGAGGGAGCTGGAACCGGTTCTAAACAGCACAGTAGATTTGTGAACCTCTTCTATAGAAGAGGTTAGAACTGGCAGGACCCACCCCTGGGTGTATCCCAGTCGCCCAAGTACCGGTATGTATTCCTAGCTAGAGCACAGGACAAACTTCCTCTCCATAAATTTGATTCTTTCCTGGGACTACCGTATTTTTCAGAGTATAAGGCTCCAAAGTATAAGACTCATCTAGCTTTTAGGGAGGAAAACAAGGGGGACGGGGCGGGGAATTCTGCCTCTACCTTCCAGCAATTTGCCTCCTGCAGCAAAGAGCAAGTTTCACTTTCAGTTTAAGTGCCTCCCGATCATCAGCTGTTTCAGGCTACAGGGATCGGTATAGCCTATTGCAGCCTCCACCAGCCCCATTTTCCCATTTGCTGCAAGGAGGTAGATTGCTGGGAGGACAGAGGCCAAAGGATGGGGTCCGGTGGGTGAGTGGGGCTACATTCGGTGTATAAGACGCACCCAAATTTTCATCCTGTTTTGGGGGGAGAGGGTGCATCTTATACTCTGAAAAATACGGTATTTCCCTTCCAGAATTCCACAGCCCAGCATTGTGTGCTTCATTTCCCGGCATATGTTAGCCAGCTGCGCTAGCTGGGGAATTCTGGGAGTTGAAGTCTACGTATCTTAGAGCTGCTGAGGTTGAGAAATATTACTTTAAGCTTTAACATTGTTGAAAGAAATATCCGTCTGGTTGACTTCCAAGCTGGGAGAAAGACACTGGAAACAACGTGGAGGCTGATTGGAAAGATGGTTTATTGAACAGAACCACAAAGACTGTCCTGGGTCAGCTGAACCAAATGGCTGAATGAGTGGATGGATCTTTATAGGTTTCTGTGACTTTGAAGTTTGAACAGGGGTGGTGCAATGGAGGAGCTTGTGTTTTGTGTTCCAAATGGGTGTTGGGACAATTTATATTGTGGCTAATGGCTTTTGTTTTAATGGTCCTGTGTTGTATCTTGGGTGAGGGGCTGCTGTCAGCACCTCTTCATTGGATAATCAGGAAAGAAAACCACAAGACTCCATTGATAGAAATCAAGTGTACTTTTACTAATTATAAATGAACAGAAGCGTAGCAAAGCGAAGTCTGATTATTTAGGCGCGAAAGCAAATGATATATTGTATAACCCATTCCCCACCCCTTGGCATCCCATGCACAGTCCAATCATAATTCTCCCAAGTGTCAGGTGCGAGATAACTTCGAAAGGCATCACCAAGATGGAATGTCAGTGCCGTTGGCCTTGGTGGGAAACCTCCTCCGCATGCGCAGTAAAACGGGCAGTAGAACTCCAGAATCTTCCTCCAGCACAACAATCAGTCCCCTCCCAAATACCATGCCCTCCCTCCCCGTTTCAATGGCAGCCGAAGCAGCAGCAAAGCAGAGGCTGACAGCTGCTTTCCAATCCTACCGTTCTGCTTTTATTAGCTGTCAAACTTTGCTGCAAGGGGTTCGAATAATCCTGCCATGAATGGATTACCAAATCCGCATTTCTAAAGGCTGGCCTCCTCAGTTTCGCTTGGGGCAGGGCAGGGGTGGGGGGTTCAGCAGCCGCTACTGCCAGTTCACTCGTGGTTGCACAGTGCGCGGATGCGCTGTACTTAAAAATGCTTCTGCGCATGTGCAAAAGCCAAGACAAGATGGCGGCACCAAGAACCGGTTTGGGGTGTGTGGCCAGGACTGGGTTGCTGCAGTTCCAGTGATCCAGACTGCCAAATTAATACGGGTTCAGCCGAACCGGTCTGAACCGGTAGGAACCCATCTCTGGGGCAGGGAGACTGGGGTTGGTTTCTGCTTCCCTTAAGATTCCCCCCCCCCCCCAATTTCTCCTTTAGGGAAATATAGTATTTTTCCTTTTAAAAATATTTCCTAAAATGTTTCATTCTTCTAAGAGGGGTGGGTCCTAATTTTCCACAGAAGGAAAGGAAGGAACGAAGCAAGGAAGGAAATATCATTTTTTTAAATATTTCCCCAATATTTCATTCTTCTTAGAGGGGTGTGTCCTAGTTTCCACAGAAGGAAAGGAAGGGAGGAAGGGAGGAAGGGAGGAAGGGAGGAAGGGAGGAAGGAAGGAAGGAAGGAAATATTAAATTTTTAAATATTTCCCAAAATATTTCATTCTTCTAAGAGAGGTGAGTCCTAATTTTCCACAGAAGGAAAAGAAAGAAGGAAGGAATATTAAATGTTTTAATATTTCCCCAAATATTTCATTCTTCTTAGAGAGGTGGGTCCTAATTTTCCACAGAAAGAAAGGAAGGAAGGAAGGAAGGAAGGAAATATTAATTTTTTTAATATTTCCCCAGATATTTCATTCTTCTTAGAGGGGTGGGTCCTAGTTTTCCACAGAAGGAAAGGAAGGAAGGAAGGAAGGAAGGAAGGAAGGAAGGAAATATTAATTTTTTTAATATTTCCCAAAATATTTCATTCTTCTTAGAGAGGTGGGTCCTAATTTTCCACAGAAGGAAAGGAAGGAAGGAAGGAAATATTTCTTTTAATATTTCCCAAAATATTTCATTCTTCTGGGGTGGGGTGGGGTCTTCCCACAACATTAAAACTATATTATTTGTTTCAACTGAAATAGCCGTCATCTATTTTATCTTTCCCCATTCTCACATCCGCTGGATAGCTAGGATTTCAGCTCCCTTGATCTCCCACAAACCTTTCGCTGTTGTGAAAAGGGTATCAGAGACCCCCAGCTCCAAGTTGTCACGAAGTTTGAGTGTTTTAAGGGTCAGAAAAGGCCATAGCACTGAATTGAGGCAGAAAATGGGGAGAAGCATATAAAAATTGGCATTTTGCAGCCGAATGTTAGCCAACTAATTTGGACCTGCTTTGAAGGGGTTATAGAAATGGTCTCCAAAGGCTGCAGGCTGGCCCTGGATTGTCAACTTTTAATTTAATTTATTCCAATTATTCTGGAGACAGAATTTTCTTGCTGCATGCGAGCCGCCCCTTGTAGAAACTTGGCTACTCAGCCACCGATTAGACAAAGCGAGAATCGTTTTAAAATCCTCTCCGGTAGCTGCCATGCCATTTACTTAAGGGTGCTCGAAATAAACAGGCAGCTGAACCTGAATTGTGCTGGCAAATTCAGGAAAACAGGCTGCCGCTCAAGTGAGTCAACTCCACAGCCTGTAAAATTAAAACAGGCTCAAATGTGAAAACCGAGGCTGTCAATTCCCATCATTTAAAGCGTTGTTTTAAATCAACTGTGGTATAAGCAGGGAAGATGCTAGGCTAGGAAGCGGGGAGATTCAGGTTCTAGTCTTCCTCCCCACCACCACCCCTAGCCATGGAGACTCTTGAAGGACTTGAACTGCCGGACTAGGAGACTAGAGGCCCAGGTTCAAATCTTCCCAGAGTCACAGTCACTCCTTCAGTTCAAAAGTTTATTTTCTTTTAAAACAACATTTCATCATTCCTCAATCAGTAAGACATCGGAATACAAGTTTTTGTGTGTCAAAATAGTTCTAGTTTACCACCAAATTCTTGTCTAGCCTAATGTATACCCCTCCCTCCCTCCCGACTCCCCCCCAACCCCCCTCCTTCTCCCCCCCCGACTTCCCAGAACCCGTACACGGTATAGATTTTTAACAAACACAGTCTAAAATCTATTGAGAAAAAAGAAATAAAGAAATTTATGACATCTCTACATTGATCTTAGCTTCTTCTTGCTGAGCTAACTTTAAACAATTTAAATCATTTCTGATCTTAAGCATAGGCTAACTGGAATTCTTGGTCCCGTATTTATTTTGTATATAGTCAATCCATTTTTTCCAGTCTCGTTTATATCTCTCATTTGAGTGATCTTTAAGATATGCCGATATTTTAGCCATCTCGGCTAAATTTGTAACTTTCAATGTCCATTCTTGAATTGTAGGCAAGTCTTCCTTCTTCCAGTATTGCGCCACTAACAATCTTGCTGCCGTTATTAGGTGCAGAATCAAGTTAGTCTCTACCACTGTAAAGTCAATACTTATACCTAGTAAAAATAACTGAGGAGTAAACTTTATCCTTCTTTTAAAGATATTTTGCATAATCCACCATATTTTTATCCAAAATGCCTTAACCTTTTGGCAGGTCCACCATATATGAAATATGTAGCATCGAGAGAGCCACATCTCCAACATTTAGGCTGTAAATTCGGATACATAGAAGCTAGCTTTTTAGGATCTAAATGCCATCTATAGAACATCTTATAAAAAATTCTGTCAGGTTTTGAGCTTGTGTAAATTTCACATTTCTTACCCAGATTCTTCCCATGTATCCACCATTATTGGTTCTTCAATGTTTTGAGCCCACTTTATCATACAATCTTTAACTAATTCTGTTTCCGAATCCATCTGTATTAATACATTATATATCCTCTTTATATGCATTAAGCTTTGATCTTTTATTTGTTTAAACAGATTATCCTCAACTTGAATAAAACCAATTTTTTGATCTATTTTCCACCTAGCCTGTAATTGCCCATACTGGAACCATGTTTGAACTACCTTCTCCTCTTTTAATACCTCTAAGGATTTTAATTGTAGTACCCCATTTCCAAGATAAGAAGCTGTCTGTAGGTAATTCTATCCTGTTTTTGTGCTATATTCATATTTTCAATTGCGTGTCTAGTCACAGTCACTCCTTGAGGAACTCTGAGTTACTGTATTGTCAGAGCAGCAAGGTTTTGAAGAGGCAGATTAAACAAAAAAAAGTTTTGCACTCTGCAAACCTCCCCAAAATGGCCCGTTTTCCCCAAAAATGGGCCTGTTGTTTTTTTTTAAAAAAAAAGGAGGTTTTTAGGAGGCTTGTAGAGTGCCTTCGGGGGGGGGGGGGAGCAAAACGGGCTTTTTTTGCGAAAATAGGCTCATTTTTTGTAAAAAAAAGGGGGGGCATGGATAGCCTTTAGGAGGCTTATAGAGTGCTCCTGGGGGCAGGGGGGCAAAATTGAGCAAAAAACTGCCTGTTTTGCTCATTCTGCCCTCCCCAGCCCCAGGAGCTCTCTGAAAGCCTCCTAAAAGTTATACATGGCCATTTTGGTGAAGAGGGCGGGGTTTCAGGAGGCAAAAAATGCTGTATTCAGTGTATAAGACGCACCCAAACTTTCAGCCTCTTTTTTGAGGGAAAAGGGTGCGTCTTATACTCTGAAAAATACGGTAATCCTTCCTACTCAGTTGAAGAGCTGGGATATAAAACTGATAAAGAAAAAGAATATAGCTTTGCCTTTTCTCTTTCCCACAAAAGAGACTTCTGGTTTTTTTTTTTTAACCTTATTTGCATGGTACTGAAGAACTTTTGAAAATTTAGGAATAGGAGATTAGTAGAATGTTATAAACTAGTAGAATGAAATGAAATACTGTAAACAGGGTAATAGTATGTCCTAATTAGGATGTGTGTGAGTTATATTAATACTTCCAAATGTGTAAAGTAAGTATGTTAAGTGCTGACCATATAAAAAATTGAACTTGAAGACATATGTTGCTAATAAAAGGTAGATGGAAAAGAGATGATAAGTTGATTTATATTTAAAGAGAAGGGAGGGGGAAAATGACATTGTTTATATATGTTAAAAATTAGAAATTGGAAAACACGAGAAGAAAAGTAATACGGCTAAAATTGGAAATAATGGAAATATAATGTAGAATGAATTAGGGATTTGTGGAAATGTTAAAGGGGGAATCCGGACAAACACTCTGTTCACAAAAGAATCTTTTATTGTGTAACAAAAATAAATAAAAAACTTTTTGTAAGAAAAAGAACTTTTGAATCAACCTCAGTGGTGGTTTTGTGATGATTTGCCGCTCTGTAATTTCCCATCCCTGTGAAGCCTCATGTTGCATCTCCCCTCAAACTCAATGAAATGGACACCCCTGGACTAGAGCAGGCTCTCCAACCTTGGCAACTTTAAGACTTGTGGACTTCAATTCCCAGAATACCAGAGGTGGTATTCAGCCGATTTGGACTGAAATCGTGGGTGGGCTTGCCCATCGCCCCAGCTCTATGCCGTTGTCAGGCCTACAATTATATTCCTTTTAGAATTTTGGCCTGCCACACTTTCTCTTATTTCATTATGCTGTTTTATTAGTATAGTTGATGGGAGGGGGGAATATACAGGAGTAGGATTGTGGAATGTATTATTGTCATTCTTTTCTAGAAGAGCAAGGTCATCTTTTGTCTCCGCGCCTTCACACCTGATTGGAAGCAGCTGGGTGGAGACGCCAGCATGGAAGAAGATTGGACCATGTGATGGATTGTGGGTGTGGGGACAAGATCATGAACTTTTAACGGGTGGGATTCTGATGTCATTTCCAGAATTGGGATTAACACAGATGTGCTAAGATGTCTGATTTATTAAATTGGAACTTTAAGGATCGTTTTGCCTTGGACTCTGATTTAATTCTACGTGATACTTGGAACGCTGACAGCCGTCCTATTTAGGTACATTTTCAAGCCAAAGCACATGCGCGGAAGGCCGAGGGCACGCAGGCTCACATTTGCGAACTGGTAGGGAAACTAAGTGAATACCATCCCTGGTCTACATGAAGAGTTTGTCCTCAAACCTCCCTTAGATTTAAGGGCAGGAGAGACAAACTCAAGGTTGTTTTCGCTGGCAGAGGGCTATCAAACAAACTAAAACCAAAACCGAATAGCAATAGCAATAGCAGTTAGACTTATATACCGCTTCATAGGGCTTTCAGCCCTCTCTAAGCAGTTTACAGAGTCAGCATATCGCCCCCACAATCTGGGTCCTCATTTTACCCACCTTGGAAGGATGGAAGGCTGAGTCAACCCTGAGCTTGTGATATCATTTCAGACAAATTGTTGTCCAATCTCTTTTTAAGTGTTGGAGAATTAACAACTTTTGGAGGCAAGTTGTTCCACCAATAAAAGTACTTTTTAATTCTACAAACATTGGAGCTGGGAGTTTTCTTTCTTGGTTACTGAAGGAGGCACGCCTGACAACTGCCTTATATCATTTCAGACAAACGGTTATCCAATCACATGTAGCCACTTCAGCCCACCGCTGAAGTCAGTCATGGTCCTATATTTGTCATTTTCCAATGCTCCCTGCCAGCTTCGCATAAGGAAATCAATGGGGAAGCCAGCATGCGTGCACACTGCGTACTAGCATCTGCGCGATGCTCCAGCTGCTCCTGGACAATCGCGCAGGCGCTGTAGGCGTCCTGCGCATGCTGGAAGCGCAGAACTTGTCAAAACCGGGTACGGACCACGGGCGGGCGGGCACGCCCTTCGCCGTTCCCGGAAGTTACTTACTTCCGGGTTCAGCGACCAACCAGTTCGCAGGAACCACCGCAAACCGGTTGAACCCACCCCTGATTCATTCCATTCTATTCTATTCTTTTTCTATTCTATTATATTCCTATTCCTATTCTATTGTATTCTATGTATTCTATTCTTTTTCTATTCTATTCTATTCTATTCATATCCTATCCTATTCTATTCCTAGTCCTAGTCTAGTCCTAGTCCTAGTCTAGTCCTAGTCCTGTCCTAGTCCTAGTCCCTAGTCTATTCTATCTATTCCTATTCCTATCTATTCCTATTCCTATCTCCATTCCATTCCATTCCCTCCCCATTCCTATTCTATTCTATTCCTATTCCTATTCCTATTCCTATTCCTATTCCTAATTCTATTTCTATTCCTTTCTTACATTCTATTCTATTCCTATTCATTTCTATTACATTCTATTCTGTTCCTATTCCTATTCCTTTTCCATTCCATTCCATTCTTTTTCTATTCTATTCTATTCCTATTCCTATTCTATTGTATTCTATTGTATTCTATTCTTTTTCTATTCTATTCTATTCTATTCCTATTCCTATTCCTATTCCATTCATTCCATTCTTTTTCTATTCTATTCTATTCCTATTCCTATTCTATTGTATTCTATTGTATTCTATTCTTTTTCTATTCTATTCCTATTCCTATTCCTATTCCTATTCCTATTCCTATTCCTATTCCTATTCCTATTCCTATTCCTATTCCTATTCCTATTTTATTCTATTCTATTTTAGTTAGTCCATTTGAGGTACATGGATTCAAAAATTGTTACCCTACGATACACCATTTTGCCCAACTAAAGGTTACAAACAGACAAACAGACAGGAAAAGTTTAGTAATACTAGGTACTCCTTGACTTCCACCAGTCATTTAGTAACCATTCAAAGTTTCAACGGCACGAAAAAAGTGACTGGTGGACTGTTTTTTCATACGTAGGATTGTTGCCGCCTACCCATGATCACATGATCAAATTCAGCCGTTTGGCAGTTGGCTTATATATCAGGCCAGCAGTTTTCTTTTGGGTCTTTGACCCTTTCTATTATTCTACTATGCCTTTTTCTATTGTGGGAAAAACGGTGAGGACGAATTGTATGGAGTTAGATGCTATGTAGCCATAACAACATTCTTTCTAGAAAGCCAAGGTCATCCTTGTCTCTGCACCTGACCGGAACTGGATGGGTGGAAGCTGCCAGCATGGCAGTGGGTGTGGTATTAAACTGATATTCTGTGATGGACTTGTGGGTGTGGGTGGCAAGATCTTGAACTTTCAAGTAGTTGGGGAAAACCGGGAAGCTTTCAGATTTGGGTTTTCCCAGATGTGACAACATGGCTCTCTTAACAAATTGGTACTTTGAGCAATACGTTGCCTTGGACTCTGGTTTATTTTTGGCATGCTATTTGGAACCCTGACATATTTATTGATGGTTGGAGTCTTCCTGGAGTCACGTGATCCCTTTTGCAACCTTCTGATGAGCAAAGTGAAGAGGGAAGCCAGATTCACTTACTATCCATGTTTTCTAACTGAACAACTGCAGCAATTCCCCTGAACAACGGTGGCAAAGAACGGTTGTAAAAGCTCATTCAACTATTGTGTAAGCTTCGAAAAGAAATCCAGTCATTTATTAAGAACAACATGTCGACATGTACCCAAGTGAAGCCAGCTCTGACCCACGTAATTTAGGCCCAAATTATGACCCTGTTTCCCCCCTCCTCCCAGGATGTGTCAAAAATCACGTTCTCCAATGGAGCACTTTTGCGGTCTGTAGAAATCACACACCCCTCCGGATTGCTGTGGGTAACCTGGGATACAGCTTGAGAGAGATAAGTCAGGAATACGCATCTGGCTTTTGCTGCCGTAACGTTTCATCGGTTTCCCATCCTCCCCTTTCCTATGGCAACTCGAGAGCAGGCCATGGATGCTTTGCCAGTTTGACATATTGTCTCGCTTAGCAATGGAAATTTTGAGCTCAATTGCGGTCGAAAGTCAAAGGCTACCTGTAAACAGATTTCAAATCTGAGTTTCAATCCCTGCATGTATCTCTGCTGTGCTCTGAACTCTGAGTCCTTGGTTAACCTCCATCAAATCATTAAAAGTAAGTAAAAGCTGGTAATTGGTGCATTCTATCAACTCCGTAAATTATGTAACAGGATAAAATATTGGCTCCGTAACCCATCGGATTTGAAGTGTAGCACGATTCTCCGTAGTCCGAGAAGGGCTTCCACTAAAGTTAAATTCTGCATCCAATTTACTTTTTAGTTTTTCTAGACATGGAGACACACTCCCACAATTAATGAGCTACTTTTCTAAAGACAAAAAAAGAAGACCTTTTGCAAGGCTAGGTACATAAAATCTGTGCAGTCACTAGTGTGCACAGTTCCAACTCAGTCATTTTGAAGAGATGAATGGAGTGGTAAAACGTTCTTGTGTCATTATATACAGTAACTAGATGGATACCCGCGCTTCGCAACAAAACTATGTAATTGGGCAATGCAGGAGAAATCTGGTTCACTCCAGTTCAATCCGTCGGCTCAGTGGTGGTCGGTGATTGAAACACATAAGGGAATTTCGCTCCCGCCGCCTTGAGTCCGGAAGCAGTTCCATCGGTGGAAGGCGGTAAACATGTTGGTGAGGTATCGACATTTAGTACTGTAAGGAGTCCCAGACAGCTTCTGAATGAAGGAGTGGAACGTCTGCCAGTTTGAACTGAGGTAACGGAATGTCAGGCAACAGGCAGTTGAAACAGAGTTCTTTTCAGGTGGGGAGGAAGAGTAGAATGTCTAACTCCTCATCAACAGAGCATGATAATTACTGTATAAGAAATACTAGTGATCTGATGGTCGTTTTGAAAAATCCTTTCTTACTGAGCACCTAGAAGCCAAGAGGAACATACGTGCCAAATTTCAAGTTTGTAGGCTTTACAGTTCTGGAGATTTCATGATGAGTGTGTTGGTGCTTGGCTTTATACTGTATATAGAGATTATCTTGAGCTTCCTATAGGATACAGTTTAAAAGAAAGTCAAGAAGTTGGTTGTGATTGAAGCTCTGCCATCTTGGTTGTTGTTGTTTTTTTTTACCAGATCCTGCCTTTGCAGTTAATCATTATTGAAGGTTTAGTACAGATGGTCCTTGTCTTACAACTGCAATTGAGCTCGGCAATTATGGTCGTAAGTCATGACAATCATATAATGGATCACCAGGGGATCAGGTCTGTTTTTTCAACTTTTTGTGATCATTTTAAGTCAATGTGGTAGTTGTAGCGCAAACGTTGTTAAGTGAATATCACAATCATGAAATGAACTTGTGGTTCTTTGTAGCCCATTTTTTTGGCCAGAAACTGGAAGTAAATGTCGGCAAAATTATCATAAATCACGATCACACAGCTGCGGGGCATTGCCGACGACCTTAAATCTATGCCAGTTGCCAAGTCCACAATACAGTCACATGACTGTGGGATATTTGGGGATGTGTCAGAACTTCCAAAACAGTCATAAATCCTTTTGGGAGGGTCTATTGTAACTTTGATCAGTCGTTAAGTGACTGGTCATAAGTCGACAACTACCTTTAAAAAAGGAAACAGCAGCAATATGTGTGTGTGTCTGTGTCTGTGTGTGTGTGTGTTATATTTTGTGCTGATAAATAAATAAAGGGAGGTTTCTGTCTGGAAGGTCTCTTTTGATGAGCCGATAGACAGAGAAAGGAAACAATAGGCTTCCTTCCATATTTGGGCATACCAGGGGTTGTGACACTAAATACACACCTATTTCCCTGGCTCAGCTGATAAAGGAGGAGAACCTTGTGGCTTAGTGGTTAACACATCTGCCTAATATGTAATACAGCCCAGGTTCGAATCCCAGTAAGGGTATAGCTGGTATAGCTAGCTGATGAGAGCTAAATAGCTTGAAATAGATCTATACTAGTCTCCCTTTATTTATTTATCAGCACAAATACAACATGTGTGTGTCTGTGTGTCTGTGTGTCTGTGTGTCTGTGTGTGTGTCTGTGTGTCTGTGTCTGTGTGTGTGTGTCTGTGTGTGTGATTTGTTTCACAACCGTGGCACAAATGGTTGTAAACAGTTTCTTTTGTGGCGTGGAGCCAATAACTTGGTCCTTAACACCAATAAGACCAAGGAGCTTATAGTGGATTATATAAGGAATAGATCAGACATCCAGCCCTTGCTCATCAATGGAGCAAGTGGCCAGTTTTAAGTTTCTGGATGTTATCATAAAAGAGGACCTGACCTGGGGGCAACTCCCATTGCAGCCCAGGTCAAAAGGGCCCAGCAGAGATTATACGACCTGGGACTTCTCAGCAGTGGTGGGATTCAGCCAGTCCACACCTATGAGGGAGAATCGGTTGTTAACTTTCTAAGCAGTTCGGAGAACCGGTTGTTGGAAGAAATCTCCTTTTGGTTTTTCCCACTTTACAAGGCTAATCCTGTAAGGAAGGCAGGAAGGAAACATTCTGGTGTTGTTTCTAGCCTAATCTCTATTGCCCTGCTTACAGAAACTGCCTCTCCGGTTAACCCTTATTATATTGTAACAGCTAAGGCGAAGCGCCTATCAACGTGAGTGACATTGAGTTGGCCATGCCAGGGGTGGGTTCCTGCCAGTTCTAACCTCTTCTTACAGAAGAGGTTCCACAAATCTACCGTGCCATTTAGAACCGGTTCCTGCTCCCTCCCCCCGCCAGTCCGTACATCATCAAGATAAAGAGCGAGAGGAGGAATTCTGGGAGTTGAAGTCCACAAGTCTTAAAGCTGCCAAGTTTGAACACCCCTGGGGTTTATTTTTTCTAAAGGGTTAGGGGTGCGAGGGTCTTGTAACTTGACAGCTTTAAGACTGGAGTGCTTCAAATGCCAGAGTTTCTGAGCCAACATTTTTGGTTGCTAAGCAAGAGCGTTGTTAATTGAGTTTCATCACATTTTACAAGTTGGCCATGCCCACACAGTCACATGACTGGCAAGCCACTCCCATTCGATCACATGACTGGCAAGCCACTTCCACCCGGTCACATAACTGGCAAGCCACTCCCACAAAGCAGGCCACACCTACAGAAGAGTTATAAAAAAAATTGAAACCCACCACTGCTTCTCAGGAAACAACAACTAATAAAAAACTATTGACCTTCTCCTGCTGCACCATAGAGAGTATTTTAACTTACTGCACCTGTGTATGGTTTGCCAATTGCACAGAGGCAGATAGGACAGCGCTCCAGAGGGTCAACATCATTGCCCAGACGATCATTAGTTGCCCTCTCCCCTCCTTGAAAGAGCTTTATAACTCCCGCTGTCTTAAGAAAGTTTAAACATTCTTAAAGATCCACCTTCTCCTTTTTTTTTAACTTCTACCATCTGGCAGACGGTACAGGATAATAAAAACAAGGACCACAAGGCTGAAAAACAGCTTCTAAACCAGAGCAGTAACTATATTGAATTCGACGGTATAGTGCAATATTAATGCAATATCAGGGGTTTTCAATTCAATTGTATAGAATGCGAAGGACGTGTGTTTGTGTTTTAATTTTTATAGTTTTCTTATGTATGATGTACACCAATGGTGGGATTCAAATAATTTAACAACTGGTTCTCTGCCCTGATGACCAGCTGGGTAGGCATGGCTCGGTGGTCATGTGGACCGTGTGATCGTGGCCAACTCACCATCACTCAGGTCGATGAGCTGCTAGCTGTTACAATGTAATCAGGGTTAACCAAGAGGCAGTTTCTGTAAGCAGGGCAATAAAGATGAGGCTAGAAACAACACCAGAGTGTTTCCTGTCTTCCTTACAGGATTAGCCCTGTAAAGTGGAAAAAACAAACAAAAGGAGATTTCTTCCAACAACCGGTTTTCCCAACTGCTTAGAAAGTTGACAACCGGTTCTCCCAAATAGGTCCGAACTGCCTGAATCCCACCACTGATGTACACTGAAGATGGTGTTTAATTTCGTTGTATGAGGTGCAATGACAATAAAGTAAACTTAACTTAAAACGGGCCACAATTCACTTAACAACAGCCATGCTTAGCAATGCAAATTTGGGTTTCCATTGTGGTCATAAGTCAGGGGCTACCTGTATTTGACTATCCGGCTTCTCCAAAGGGCCACGAATTCAGTATGAAAAGCAGGCAGATACACCATTCGCTCCAATGAACGGGGCCTGTCCTTTGCTCTCTTTTGTGATGGCTTTACCGGTTAGCGTCTTCGGTGGCTGTCAGTCACTCTCCTCATGGATTCAGAGTTGTTGTTATCTGCAAGTTGTTATCCGTGTATATCGGACATTAATACAATCGAGCGAGTCCAGAGGTACTGTTAGGAATATAATCTAACAGTTGAGTTGGCAATATATAAATCATGTAACAATGTTGTAACTGTTTCTTTAAAGCATACTATAAAATGTGATTGGTTGCTGTTTTCCTCAATCAGCCATAAGAGGGAGCCAGAATGTCTGTAGTTCTCTCTCTGTTCATTAGATGCTGGGCTGATCTGATCTGAGTGTTTTGGAAGCTGGCTGTTAGAAAGTGCCGTGAGCTATTGTAAGTTTTGCAACTGCTAGCAATCTTTGTGTACCGGACTGATTATATGTTACTGGACTATGCTATTTGGATTATCCCTTAACTGAAAGACGTTGAAGACTGACTGTCTTATCCATGTATGACTTGGACTGTTTGATGGACTCTGATACCTCTATTTCCACGAAAGTAAAAGCCTATTTAAACTGCAGTGTCTCTGTATGCTGGTTTGTGTGTTCTCCAACACAACTCTCACAACGCTTCTCTGAACGTACTCGCTCTCCCAACGGGGAGCTTACCTAACAGGTACTTCACGAGAAGAGTCCTCCACTCCTCTGCTCACAACAGCATCCCTTATGCCACCAAGCTCGAAATTTTGGGCTTGGACAATTTAGAACTACGCTGCCTTCGTTTTGACCTAAGCATAGTACACAAAATTGTCCGCTACAACATCCTACCTACTTCAACTTCAACCACAATAATACACGGGCAAACAATAGATACAAACTCAAGGTAAACCGCTCCAAACTTGATTGCAGAAAATTCGACTTCAGCAACAGAGTGGTCAATGCCTGGAATGCTCTACCCGACTCTGTTGTTACCTCCTCAAACCCCCACAGCTTCAACCACAAACTGTCCACCTTGGACTTCACCCCATTCCTAAGAGGTCTGTAAAGAGGGCGTGCAGAAGCGGACTACCGTCCCCCACTTATGTCCATGTTTATACTTATACCTGCTATCTTGTACATGTTTGGCAAACCAAAATAAATAAATAAAAATAAAATAAGAAGAGTTTTTAAATCTGCCATATGGAGGTTCCGAGATTTAGAGACGGTTGCAATTTCAGAGTACATTTGCCCACTGATTGTGCCTTTAAGGAGGCACAGACACAGACACACACAGACACACACAGACACACACACACACACACACACACACACACCGGCTGCAGCAAAGAAGCCTTCACTAAGCTGGTAATGATTTGCAATATTTTTTTTTTAATGATAAGGTGGAATAGATGTGTGATAATGAACTCCGTCTCCTCTCCTCTAAATTGCAATCGTTCATACGCTCTGAGTTTTGCAGACTTTCTGGATGGTGCCTTGGCAGATGGAAAAGTCACAAATGGTGATCGCACGACCCCGGGACATGCAACCGTTGTAGATACGTGCGGTTTGCCAAGCACCTGAATTCTGATCATAACAGAATAACAAAGTTAGAAGGGTCCTTGGATGTCTTCTAAACCAATCCCCTGCTCAAGCAAGAAACCCTATACCAACAGGGACGTGCAGTCAGGAGAGGCAGGGGAGGCAGAGCCTCACCACTGTCATCATGAAAAGAAAAAAAAAATGTAAAGGAAAAAGGCAAGAGCTGAGGTCAGGCTGAGCTAGTTGCTGCCAGAGTCACCATGGATGACTCTGCTTAGTGCTTAACTGTTAAAAAGCCTCTTAAAAAGTGCCTTCTACAGGAGGCGGCAGGAGAACGACGTGCTTCATCTAGTCTGGCGTTTTATGATCACTCGAGCAGAGTTAAGCAAGGGTTTAAAAGCCGAAAAATTCCTGACATAGATGAGGCACGTCGTTCTCTTGCCTCCTCCTGTAGAGGGCGCTTTTTAGAGGCTTTTTTAAACAGTTAAGCAGAGTCATCCACATGGTGACTCTGGCAGCAACTAGCTCAGCCTGACCTCAGCTCTCGCCTTTTTCCTTTTATATATTTTTTTCTTTTCATGATGACAGGCAAGAGCAGAGTTGAAATCTTCTCTGAAACAGCTGGAAAAGGTACGTGTGGGTCGGAGGGAGGGGGAGGAATTCAAACTTCATCCTCCTGGTGCAACTTTGTGTGTGTGTGTATCTCTGTGTGTGTGTGTGTGTGTTTGAGAGAGGGGGGAGGGAGCATATTGAGACAGTTCTTTAGTTTATATACTATGTAACACTCTAATACTATGCCTTTGGGTCTTCTGAAATTTTAATTATCCAATCATAAGCAAAAACAATGTTTTCAGTAGAATGAATTTCCACTTCTACTTACAGCTGCCAGCCAAAATGCTGCTAGTGCTATTGCTAACATGGGCAGAGGAGAAAAAACTAAATTTTCTGAATTCTGATGCAACTTTGTGGGGGGGGGCATTTGTGTGTGTGTGTTTTGAGATAGGAGGGAGGGAGGGAAACAGTGAGGAAGGAGGGGAAGGGAGAAGAAAAAGAAAGAAGGAAACTTATTTAGCAAAGGAGAAAAACAAATGCTGATGCTTTAAATCGGAACCGAGCATGCCTGGCTGTGGAATTCTGGGAGTTGAAGTCCACAAGTCTAAAAAAATTGCTGCCTCACCAGCCATAAACCTCACCGCAAATCACTGTATACCAATGATGGCGAAACGTTTTGCCATTGTGTGCCAAAAGTGGGGGGAGCGCAGGAGGGTCGTGCTTAGGCGTGCCCACACCCATAATTCTATGTGTGTGACTCCCGCACATGCTTGCCTGCCCCCACCTTCCCCCCTCCCGCTTTTTTGAGCGCAACGGTCTCGTTTTTCGCCCTCCCCAGGCTCCAGAGGCTGTCTAGGAGCCTGGGGAGGGTGGAAACGGCCTCCCCCACCACCCCAGAGGTTTCAGGAGACTTCCTTGAAGTCCCCGGAGAGCAAAAAATGTCCCTATGGGCAACCCGGAATTCTGTTTCCGAACTCCCAGATTGGATGTTGCTATGGTCGTAAGTATGTGGGTCGCTTCTAAGTCCCTTTCTTCAGTGCCATGTAACTTTGAATGGTCACTAAATGAACAGTTGTAAGTCAAGGACTACCTGTATACTTCTTATCTTTTCATTAAGCTCATCGTTGGCCAACAGATACCCATCACAACAGCCTACAGGAATATATAATCTATTCCATGTTGATTAACAGGTAAGAAGAACATAACGTTCAAGTATTCCGCTGTGTTATACCATCTGTACTTCAGGGGGTGGTTGATTTTAACAGGAGCCCCCTGCCTCCCCCTCACAGATCAAATATTCAATGCATGCTTTGAGGTTTGCTCCACCCAATCATAATTCTGATTAGACATTTACAGAACCTCAGCAGGCTAAAACATATGAAGGATGGTTGCAGGAACCGGGCATGAAGGAATGAAGGAATCACGGGGGTTTTCAAAGGAGCCGGGCTGTTTGAAGCCATGAAATGAAGAGAGTCCGGTTACTGCTTTCCCTCTCCGCTAAGAGAGAAAGGCTATGGCCGATGCCTTCTTCAGCGGCAGAGGAGGGGGGAGGAGGAAGAGGGGGAGGAGGAGGAGGAAGAGAGGAGGGGAGAGGGGAGGAGGAGAAGAGAGGAGGAGGGGAGGGGGAGAAAGGGAGGAAGGAGGGAGGAGGAGGCGGGGGAGGAGGAGGAAGAGAGAAGGGAGAGGGGAGGAGGAGGAGAGAGAAGGAGAAGAGGGCAGGGAGAAAGGGAGAGAGGAGGAGAAGGAGAAGGAGAGAAGGAGAGAGGAGGAGGGGAGGAAGAGCAGGAGCAGGAGGGGAAGGGGAGGAGAAAAGGAGGAGGAGAAATAGAATGAAAAGAAAAGAAAAGAATAGAGTAGAATAGAATAGAATAGAATAGAATAGAATAGAATAGAATAGAATAGAATAGTCAGAGTTGGAAGGGACCTTGTGGGTCATCCAGTCAACCCCCTGCTCAAGCCGGAAACCCTATATCATTTCTGACAGGTGGCTGTCCAGCTGCTTCTTGAAAGCTTCCAGTGATGATGGAGGAGGAGGAGGAGGAGGAGGAGATGATGATGATGATGATGATGATGATGATGATGATGATGATGATGAAAAGAAACTATCTGAAAGGAGGTAGCCCTTGACTTTGACCACAATTGAGCCTTCTCTTCTCCCTTCCCTTTCCTTCCCTCCCCTCCTCCTCTCCTCTCCTCTTCTCTCTCTCTCTCTCTCTCTCTCTCTCTCTCTTTCTTTCTTTCTTTCTTTCTTTCTTTGTTTCTTTCTTTCTTTCTCCTTCTTTCCACCCCTCTCTCGGTCTCTTTTCTCCCTCTCTCATTCTCTCTCTCTCTCTTCCTCTCCATCTCATTTCTTTCCCTGTCTCTGTCTCCCTCCCTCCTTCTCTGTCTTCCTGGCATCCTCCTCATTGGAACACCTCTAGCCTGCCTGCCTCCCTCCCCTCCCCAAATTCTGTGTTTTCTCCTTGGTGGCCAAGTATAATCCAATTCCGTTTGCATCTCCTTCTCAATTTCCCCGCACACGGCCGCTTCTTAACGCAGCCCAGTTTGGTGGCTCTCTAATTCCATGCAGCTCCGGGAAAGGACTGGAGATAAAAAAAACCAGCAAGATAGAAACTCAGAGATACGGTGGCCAAATCTCTCCAGAAATGTTTTTTTTAGGAGGAGGGGAAGCCATGGTAGATGAACACAACGGGGTGAATTTATCCTGGCAAAAAAATCAGGATGAACACGCCAGCCCCTTTCCTGACTGCAGGTAGTCCTCGATTTATGACCACAAACGGAGCCCAACATTTCTCTTGCTAAGCGAGACAGTTGTTCATTGAGTTTTGTCTCATTTTACCAGCTTTCTTGCCACTGTTGTTAAGTGAATCGCTGCAGTTGTTCAGTTAGTAACGCAGTTGATAAGTGAATCTGGATTCCCCGTGGACTTTTTTTCTTGTCCAAAGGTCACAGAAGGAGATTGCGTGGCCCCAGCCGGGACTCTGCGACCGTCATAAATATGAGTCAATTGCCAAACATCTGAATTTTGATCACGTCACCCTGGGGATGCTGCAATGGTCGTAGTGTGAAAAATGATCCTAAGTCACTTTTTTCAGTTAAAAAAAAATAAAATAAGAAGAGTTTTTAAATCTCTTAAGATTCCTAGGAACCGAGGTGGCGCAGTGGTTTAGGGTGCAGTACTGCAGGCCACTTCAGCTGACTGTTATCTGCAGTTCAGCGGTTCTAATCTCACCGGCTCAAGGTTGACTCAGCCTTCCATCCTTCCGAGGTGGGTAAAATGAGGACCCGGATTGTTGTTGGGGGCGAATATGCTGACTCTGTAAACCGCTTAGAGAGGGCTGAAAGCCCTATGAAGCGGTATATAAGTCTAACTCCTAACTGCTATTGTGTTTATTTTTTATTATAAACATGAAGGCGGCCCAGCTCCACAGTGTCACGCTTCACCTCTTGCAAACCACATCCGGAGGGAAAGGATTTACTCTCTCTCTGTCCCTCTTCCTCTTGCAGTAAATCTCTTGTAAAACTCATCCCCAAATCCTGGCGGGAGAATTTTCCCTTCTTGCAAAACAGACAACGAAGTTGGGCAAAAGGAAAAAGGGAAGCCAACCCAGGACGCTGGGATGGAAGGCCAACCGGCAAGCCAAGGCCAAAGCTGAAGCAGAAGCGCTAATAATATTACAGAAAGAAAGTCAGCTGGCAGCCGAGCCCGACTACAACCAGCTCTTCAGAGCCGTAATTTCGAGCACTGCCACATTATTTATCTATATTAATGTTGCTTGAAGCCAAATTAAGCAGCCGGGAGAAAAAGAAAGCGCTCCGCAAAAACAGTGATTAAAGGAAAACAGCGCCTGGGGTTCAGAGCAAGCCAAGAGCATCCGGTCTGGCCTGTCGCCCCCTGAGAGGAACCCATTGTGTGTCTCGAGCCGTCAAAACAAGGAGAAATAAACAGGCAGCAATTAGCTGGGTTTCTTTGTATCCGTCCTGAGGGTCTCCCGTTGTATGACGATTCCTCTTCCTCTCCTTCCCTCCTGCTCCCTCCTTCTCTTTCTCTGCTTCTTTTCCTCTTTCATTATCTCATTCTCTCTCTCTCTTTCATTCTCCTTTCTGCTTCTTTTCCACTCTCATTCTCTCCCTTTCTCTCTCCCCTCTCCATCTCACACTCTTTCTCTTTTTCATTCTTTCGATTTCTTTTCAACTCTCATTTTCTCTCTCTCTTTCTCATTCTCTGTTTCTTTTCTTTCATTCTCTCTCTTTCTGTTTCTTTTCCACTCTCATTCTCTCTCTCTCTTTCATTCTCTTTCTGCTTCTTTTCCACTCTCATTCTCTCCCTTTCTCTCTCCTCCTCCATCTCACGCTCTTTCTCCTTTTCATTCTCTCTATTTCTTTTCAACTCTCATTTTCTATCTCTCTCCCTTTCTTTCATTCTCTGTTTATTTTCCTCTCTCATTCTCTCTCACTCTCTTTCACTCTCTCTTTCTCTCTCTCTTTCATTCTCTTTCTGTTTCTTTTCCACTCTTGTTCTCTCTCTCCCTTTCTCTCTCCCCCTCCATCTCACACTCTTTCTCCTTTTCATTCTCTCTATTTCTTTTCAACTCCCATTTTCTCTCTCATTCTCTCTCACTCTCTCTATTTCATTCTCTCTTTTTATTTTCCTCTCTCATTCTCTCTCTCTTTCTCTCTCTCTCATTCTCACACACTCTTTCTCTTTCATTCTCTCTCTTTCTTTTCCTCTCGTTCTCTCTCATTCTCTCTCACTCTTTCTCTCTTTCTCTCTTACACTCTCTTTCTCTCTTTCATTCTCTCTGTTTCTTTTCTTCTCTCATTCTCTCTCTCCTTCTCTCTCACACACACTCATTCTCTCTTTTCCTCTCTCATTCTCTCTCTCCCATTCTCTCTCCCTCCATCTCATGCTCTTTCTCTTTTTCATTCTCTCTATTTCTTTTTCTCTCATTCTTTCTCTCTCTCTCATTCTCTCTCACTCTCTCTGTTTCATTCTCTCTTTTTATTTTCCTCTCTCATTCTCTCCCTCCCTCTCTTATTCTCCCTCTCCCTCCCCCGCTCTCTCATTTCCTTTCATGGCATGCACTGCACTCAGTTTCTGAATCAATCATTTCCTGAATTTGCACTGCTGAAGATGACTTGGGTTGGCCAATGATGGAAGAATATACTACAAATAATCCTCAACTTGCAACAATTCATTTGGTGAACAAAAGTTATACATTTAGCGTTCAAAGTTGCAAAGTTGCAACGTTGCAAAGTTGCAACGTTACAATGAAAAAAGTGACTCGGGACTGTTTTTCACACTTACAACCATTGCTGCATCCCCAGGGTCACAGGATCAAAATTCAAACACTTGGCAACTGCTTTGTATTTATGATCATTTGATCCCCTTTTATGACCTTCTGATTAGCAAAGTCAATGTGAAAGCCTGTTTCACTTTACACTGTGTTGCAAGGACTCCTTGACTTGCAATCATTTGTTTAGTGATGGTTCAAAGTTACAACACCGCTGAAGACAGTGACTTCTGATTGCTTTTCACACTTACAACCTGTGAGAGTTCCCGGAAGGATGCCCTAATTAAATCATGAGCCTCAAGCCAAGCTTCAAAAGAAAACCAGTTATTTATTAGGAACAACATGTCTGCATGCACCCAAATGAAGCCAACTCTGACCCCACGTAATTTACAGCCCAACCATGACCCTGTTTCTCCCCCACCCCACCCCCCACCCCAGGGTGTATCATAAATCACATTCACCAATGGAGCAATTTCAGGGGTTGTAAAGAACACTTCCCTGCGGCATCTATGGGTAACTGCAATGCGCTCTACATGGGGCAGCCCTTGAAGAGCATTCGGAGACTTCAACTTATCCAGAATGCAGCCGAGCGAGCGATTGTGGGTGTACCTCGATACACCCACGTTACACCTATCCTCCGCGAGCTGCACTGGCTTCCAATCGGTCTCCGGATACGCTTCAAGGTGCTAGTTATTACTTATAAAGCCCTTCATGGTATTGGACCTGGGTACTTGAGAGACCGCCTGCTGCCAATTACCTCCCAAAGACCCATTAGATCGCACAGGGTCGGCCTCCTCCGGGTTCCATCCACCAGCCAATGCCATCTGGCTACGACCCGGGGGAGGGCCTTCTCTGTTGCAGCTCCGGCCCTTTGGAACGAACTCCCCGCGGAGATTCGGACCCTCACCTCTCTCCCGGCTTTCCGAAAAGCCGTTAAAACCTGGCTGTGTCGGCAGGCCTGGGGTTGATGAGCTCCCTTCCCCTCTCGACAGGTGTGGCTGTTGGTCATTTTAAATGCCTGTTTTGTATTTGTATGTTCCCCTTCTCATTGGAGTTGTTCGCCGCCCTGAGTCCCTTTAGGGAATAGGGCAACATATAAATAAAATAAAACTTAAACTTAAACGTAACTCTGGGAGACAACCTTGAGAAAGATCTGTCTGGAATGTGCTCCTGTCTTTGGTTCCCACGTTGCTTCATCAGTTTCCCCCTCCCCCTTGCTTATGGCAACTCGAGAGCAGGCCAGGGATGCTTTGCGAGTTGACACAACCATGGCAGCAACTCCATGGTCACATAATCATAACTTGAGCACTTGGTAACCGGTGTGTATTTTATGATGGTTGCAACTTTCCGAGGACATGAGATCACCATTTGCAATCTCCCCAGCTGGCTTCTGACAAGCAAAGTCAATGAGAAACCTAGATTTGCTTAATGACCACATGATTCACTTACGAACAGCAGTTTTTGGTTGGTTTAACAATTGCAAACATTGTCACAAAATCAGGTTCGACTTTTGCTTAACAACAAAAATTCTGGCTCCAATTGTGGTTGCCAGTCATGGATTTTGTTAGTTGCGAAGTTGTGTCCAAGCCATCACAACCCCATAGACAACATTCCTCCAGGCCTTCCTGTCCTCTACTATCCTCTGTAGTCCATTTAAGCTCACGCTGACTGCTTCGGGGACTCCATCCAGCCACCTCATTCTCTGTCGTCCCCTTCTTCTTTTACCCTCCCAGCATGAGGCTGTTCTCCAGGGAGTCCTTCCTTCTCATCAGGTGGCCAAAGTCTTTGAGTTTCCTCTTCAGGATCTGGCCTTCCAAAGAGCCGTCAGGGTTGATCTCCTCTAGGACTGACCGGTTGGATGGCCTTGCAGTCCAAGGGACTCAGAGCAGGAGTCTTCTCCAGCACCAGAGTTCAAAGGCCTCCATTCTTTGGCGCTCAGCCTTCCTTATGGTCCAACTTTCAGTCATGGATTGCCTGTGGATAATCAGAATGGAACTGGAAGGTACCTTTGAGGTCTTCTAGTCCAACCCCTTGCCCAAACAGGAGATGCTATGCAATTTCAGACAAGTGGCTGTCCGGTCTCTTCTTAAAAGCCTCCAATTATGGAGGACCCACGGTTTCTGGAGGCAACAGTTCCACTGGATAATCATTTTCCCTGTCAAGAAGTTTCTGCTCGATTCCAGGTTGCTTCTCTCCTGGATTAGTTTCCATCCATTGTTTCTTGTCCTGCCTTCAGGTGTTTTGGAAAATAAGTTGATCCCCCTCCTCTTTGTGGCAGCCTCTCAAATACCGGGATGCTGCTATCGTGTCATCCCTAGTCCTCGTTTTCGTGACCCGTCAAAACCGCGGTCCACTAAAGCGCGCCCGATTAAAGCGCGTACCTGACGTCATCAGCAGCGCGACAAATACGACCGCGGAGAAAAAAGGGCGCTTTTACAAGCGCTTTTAAAGCAAGCCGATTCACATAAAGGTAAGGGTTAGGTTTAGGGTTAGGGTTAGGTTAAGGGTTAGGGTTAGGTTTAGGGTTACGTTAAGCGTTAGGGTTAGGTTTAGGGTTAGGTTAAGGGTTAGCGTTAGGTTTAGCGTTAGGTTAAGGGTTAGGTATAGGGTTAGGCTTAGGGTTAGGTTTGGGGGGGTTAGGTTTAGATTTACGCGTTAATTTTAAGTTTACCGCTCACAGCGTGCTGTTTTCGTCGCGCTGTGATGATGTCACGTACGCGCTTTCGTCGAGCGCGCTTTAGTCTACCGCGGTTTTGTGGTGGAGCCCTCGTTTTCTCTAGACTAGCTAAACCCAACAGAAGTGGTATTCAGCTGGCTCGGACTGGCTCTCCTGAACCGGTAGCAGAAATTCTGCCCATCCGCCCATCCGCCCATCCGCCCATCCGCCCATCTGCCCAGGCTCTATGTTGTCCTATTAAGGCACATTTTGGAGGCCAGGAATAGGAGTGAAAGGTGCACACATGGGCAAAGCGCATGCATGGAAGGCCAGGCAGATGCGTGGATGGGGCGCATGTGCCAGTGAAGCAGGTGCATGTGCAGGGGGTGAACCGGTGGTAACAAAATGTGAAACCCACCACTGATAGCCAAATCCTGAAAGTAAGTTTGTGTGTGTGTGTGTGTGTGTTTACCCGCCTCTGCTGGCGCATGGGCTGGCACATTTATTTTTATTTTTTATTTTCTATTTTTTTATTTTTTAAAGCCATGCTGCCTCAGCCCGCCACAGAGTAAAACATGTCCTGGTTTGTGGCCGGGAGGAACACTGGCACTTTAAAGTCACTGCTCTTTTGTGTGTGTGTGTACGTCTGTGTGTGTGTGTGTGTATGTGTTGCATTTGTGCTGATAAATAAATAAAGGGAGACTAGTATAGATCTATTTCAAGCTATTTAGATTAGATTAGATTAGATCTAAATCTAAAATCTAATCTAAATCTAAGCTATTTAGCTCTCATCAGCTAGCCGGTTCAATTCCCAGCAAGGGTATGGCTAGCTGATGAGAGGTAAATAGCTTGAAATAGATCTATACTAGTCTCCCTTGATTATTCATCAGCACAAATGCAACACAAATGTAACAAGGCAACATAATTTTAAAAAATGGCTTTCTGCCTGGATGGCTCCCAGAGTGAGTCAATAGACAGAAAAGGAAAGCAGTATGCTCCCTCCCCTATTTGGGCATACCAGGGGTTGTGACTCACTCACTCTCTCTCTCTCCCTCCCTCCCTCCCTCCCTCCCTCCCTCCCTCCCTCTCTCTCTCTCTCTCTCTCTCTATCATCTATCTATCTATCTATCTATCTATCTATCTATCTATCTATCTATCTATCTATCTATCTATCTATCTATCTATCTATCTATCTCCATGTGTCTGTGTGTGTTTTCCAGAATAACTCTGCAATGCCTTGAGCAATTAAAATCAAACTTGTTACACTTACTCTCTGGAGAAAAATACTTGGGGGGGGGTGTCAAACACTCCTAACACCGCTTGTGGTGCGTGTTCTCTTAAGATGCAGCCTGTTGTGCCGTAAAATGGCTTCTACTGTGCAGCGCAGAGGAGTTGCCATGGTAACGGCTTCCCAGTACTCCACGAAGGGGATCCCTCTGGTAAGGGGGAAAATCCAACATTAGAAATTACATTTGATCCGGACATTTTCCCCCCCTATAAATAAATACCAGGACAAGGCCGGGTTATTGGCTAGTGTTTTATAAAAAACTGTGCCCAATTTCAATTCTGCAGGAGTCACGTGTCTCAGATTTTGGAAACATTCTTCAAAGTTAGCCCGTTTTTGAGGGCCCTTAGGTGAAAACATTTTGCCTTTATGCTGTACCGTTTCGCCCAGTTAAAAGGTTACAGGCACAGTAGTTCTTCCACTGTAGTAGCACATAGATAAATATAGATGGGCTTTTATTTTTATGCGTCTGTGGGTGGCTGATTTGTCAGAATGCCAAGCTTCAAGGGCCCTTCAAAGCTTTAAGCATCTCCGCTCAGAATAAGGATGGTCCTTAAGAAATGGCCAAAACATGTAAACCTTATTTATTTGATTTCTACAGCTGCCCATACAGAGGCGGCATACTTGATAACTTCCGTTGATGCTCTATTACAGAAAGAGGAACAAATCAAGGACCGGCGTTATCTGTTCCCAGCGAGCAAAGATTCAAAGGAAGAAGTGTTCACACAACACTTTTTTTTCCAGTTCAGTTACAGAAGAGGTCCTCAACCCTCAGGCTGTAGATTGGCACTGGGCCGCAGCGTGCCAGAAACTGGATTGCGCAAACAAGCGAAGCCCCATCCAGGGGATGCAGGCAGTATCAAGTATTTTCCGGAGTATAAGATGCACCTTTTTCCCTCAAAAAAGAGGGTGAAAATCTGGGTGCGTCTTATACACTGAATACAGCATTTTTTTGCCTCCTGAAACCCCAACTCCTTCACCAATATTTGAATTTGAATTTTAATGGATTTGTATGCCGCCCAATCCCGAAGGACAATTAAAAATACTAGAAAATTTAAAATACAAACAAAGAGGTTAAAAGAACACAACATATATTCAGTTCTTAGTGGGGCTGGAACTCAATCGAGGATCAACAACCCCATGGCTGTGCAGAGCCTTTAAGAAGCTTTCAGAGTGCTCCTGGGGGCTGGGGAGGGCAGAAATCAGTGAAAAATGGTCTATTTTTGGAGTATAAGACGCACCTTTTTGCCCTCAAAAAGAGGGTGACAATCTGGGTGCATCTTATACACTGAATACACCATTTTTGGCCTGCTGAAACCCTGCTCCCTTTGCAAAAATGGCCATGTATTGCCTTTAGGAGGCTTCCAGATTGCTGCTTGGGGCTGGGGAGGGCAAAAATGAGCAAATGAGGGTTTTGCTCATTTTTGCCCAGCCCCCAGGGGCACTTTACAAGCCTACTAAAGGTTATTCATGCTCTTTTTCTGATTAAAAAACGGGCCCATTTTCATGAAAAACGGGCCGTTTTGGGGAGGTCCGCAGAGTGCAAAAACTTTTTTTTAAATTTGCCTCTTCAAAATCTTGGTGCGTCTTATACTCCGGTGCGTCTTATACTCCGAAAAATACAGTAATAGATCCATAGCAAGCAAAACTCCGAGGCTGGTAGATTTCTCAAAGAAGAGCTTTATTGGATATACCAGTGATGGTGAACCTATGGCACGCGTGCCACAGGTGGCACAAAGAGCCCTCTCTTTGGGCACGTCAGCCATCGCCCAAGCCCTGCTCCACCATAAATGCCAGCGTGCCTCCCGTCAGCCAGATCTCTGCCACGCATGGGGGGCTCGGGGTGCATGTGGGGACACCTGCACACATGCACGGGGCAGGATGTATGCAGCGGGGGGCACTTGCATGGTATTTTTGGGCCTCGTGCAGCACTCCCATGCCCCATTTTGGCTCCCAGGTTGGTGCAGGAGGCCCAAAACAGGGCACATGGGCGCAGCATGAGGCCCCCTCCCCCATGCCCACTTTTGGGCCCTGGAAGCCCTCCTGCACCAACCTGGAAGCCAAAAATGGGCAAGGGAGGAAGTAGATGCATTGCATTATGAATGTGGGCATGCACGCTTTTGGCACTCGATGGCAAAAAGGTTAGCAATCAATGGGATATACCATATTGGCACAGATCTGGTGAAAACAGACTCTGAAGACTCCTGCGGTTTTCATCCAATTAAAGATAAACGTTTTTCACTTTCCCCCAAAAAAATCCGTCACATGGTCCAATCAAGGTGCGGTCTGGCAGCCAGGTGACATCGCTCCACCTTCCTCCAACCAGGTGTGAGAATGTCCTTGGTTCCCAAGAGAAAAATATTTTGTTTTGGCTACAGAATCTCAACTATCTCAAATCCCCACCCCCACCCCCCTAATCCCTCGGCTCCAGTGTGGCAACATTGAAGCAGTCAAAAATGGCTTCAGTCAGCTTTAGGGTTGACAGGTAGCACACAAAATCACGGCCCTTCCAGTCTGTGGGAAAACCTCCCTTCACGGAACCAGTCTGTGGCGCCTCAAAGGTTGGGGACTTCTGAGTTAGAGATCTAGCAAACTGTCTGTTGTGGCCCATTTTACGGCCAGTAGTAATCCGGTCGTTAAGAATCTGGTTTCCCCATTGGCTTTGCTGGACATAAGGTCGCAAAAGGGGGTCATGTGACTCTGGGGACACAGCGATGACGGATGTAAATAGGAACCAGTGTCCTAGCGTCTGAATTCTGATCACATCATCATAGGGATGCTGCAAATGTTGTAAGTGTGAAAAATGTCATTGTTGTGGCTTGCCAGCAGCCAGCGGAGCTGGTGGCAGATTTGGACAATGAGGAGGTTGGGGAGGAACATGGGCCAGTCCTGGAGTCTGGGGAAGGCTCTGATGAGGGCTCTGTGTTGGAGGCAGAGAGGGGGCCACGGCCGTCCGACAGTTATGAGTTGCCTTCGGAGTCAGACATCAGTGAGGCAGAAGAACAGCTGGAGCCTGTTCCCAGTGTGCGCATGCACAGAGTTGCCAGGGGAAGGGAACAGCTCAAGAACAGGGGTCGACTTGGGAGTAAGGCCACAATTGGACGATGAATGGCCCCTCCCAGAGGGAATAAAAGAGGAGCGAAAGGGGAGTGGAGTTTGCAGGAGGCAATTAGTTCACTTAATTGGTTTGTGACTCTCCGAGGCTCCGAAGTTTTGCAGCTATCGGCCTGGCAGCTCTCCAAGCCAGATAAGGTCTGTGACTGTAAATCCTCCCTCGAAAGACTTGGCTGGATGTGAATGAGCAGAACTCACAGTAACTTATTACGAAGGATTTTTTGTCAGGACAAGGAGTCTGCTTCGTAGATTGGGGAAGCCTAGGTACCGTGATTCATCCAAAATGACATTAATGTGGCTGATTGATTTGGGGGTGTATGTGTTGTGTAACCAGATGCATGAACCCGGCTTGACAATTTGGATGATGGCTTAATGATTTATTTAGAGACTTTGTAACCCGATTCCCGTAACCTTTTTTGATGTTTGAAAGTGAGGTTAATCAAAATAACACGCTTGAGGTAAAATGTAGTCATTAAGCTCATCAGATGGGTGGGAGAGCAACTGAATGAAGTGGAACGAAGAAACTAAAATGCAGCTAGTCCTCAACTTACCCTGTTTCCCCGAAAGTAAGACCTCCCCAGATAATAAGCCCAATTGGGCTTTCGAGCGCATGCGCTAAAATAAGCCCTCCCCCCAAAATAAGCCCTCCCCAAAAATATTGCAACACAGCAGGAGCAGCCATGAGGTGACCACGCTCGCCTCCTCCTCCTCCTGCACCTCAAAAATAATAGGACCTCCCCGAAAATAAGGCCAAGGGCTTATTTCAGGGGTCAAAAGAAAATAAGACCCTGTCTTCTTTTTGGGGAAATACGGTAAGACCACAGCTGAGCCTAACATTTCTGTTGCTAAGCAAGACAATGAAGTGAATTTTGCCCCCTTTTATGACCTTTCTTGCCACAGTTGCTAAGCAAATCACTGTGGTTGTTAAGTGAGGCACACAGTTGTTAAGTGAATCTGGGTTTTCCATTGACTTTGCATGTCAGAAGGGCGCAGAAGCGGATCACGTAGCCCTAGGACAATGCAACCGTCATAAATATGAATCAGTTGCCAAGCATCTGAATTTTGATCACGTGTCTGCATTGATGCGACAATTGTCATAAGTGTGAAAAATGGTCCTAAGTCACCTTTATTTCAGAGTCGTTGTAACTCCAAACAGTCACTAAACAAGTTTCAAAGTTTCAAAGTTTAATGAATTTATATGCCACCCAATCCCGAAGGACTCCGGGCGGCTTATAGACATACATCTTTAAAAGAATAAAAGATTAAAAATAGAAAAGAGAAGGAGGTTAAAAAGACACATCATGCACTCAATCTAGGCGGGGCTGGACCTCATTCATGAGGTCAACAGCCCCAGGCCTGCCGGAATAGTCAGGTTTTAGTAGCCTTTCGGAAGGCCGAGAGAGTGGGGAGGGTCCGGATCTCAGTTCCACCACAAAACCGCGTTCGACTAAAGCGCGCTCGACGAAACCGCGTAGCTGACGTCATCACAGGGCGACAACAGCGCGGAGACAGAAGCACGCTGTAAATGCTAAACCTAAAATTAACACCTAAACCTAACCCCCCTAAACCTAATCCTAATCCTAAACCTAACCCTAAACCTAACCCTTAACCTAACCCTAAACCTAACCCTAAACCTAACCCTTAACCTAACCCTTACCTTAACTTGAATCGGCTTGCTTTCAAAGCGCTATTTAAAGCGCCCTTCTTTCTCCGCGCTCGCTGTTGTCGCCCTGTTGATGACGTCAGCGACGTGGTTTAATCGGGCGCGCTTTAGTCGAGCGCGGTTTTGTCGTGCCACGCCGGATCTCTGGGTTGTAAATGGTTGTAAGTTGAGGACTAGCACTGTAAAGGAGTTTTTCTAATTCACATAAGCCAAGAACTCCTAAACTCCCCCAAGAAGAGGACTAGAAGACTATCTGTAGTGTAATAGGGAAGGTACTGGATTAGGAACAGAGGGATCTGGGTTCTAATCCTTCAGCCGCTGAATTTGGCCAGTCCCTCCCTCTCAGTCCAAGAGCCAATCTGGTGTGGTGGAGAAGAGACAGGATGTTGTGGCCCGCCGGCAGCTAATGGAGCTGGCAGCAGAGTCGGACAGTGAGGAGGTTGGGGAGGAACATGGGCCAGTCCTGGAGGCTGGGGAAAGCTCAGACGAGGACTCTGCATCGGAGGCAGAGAGGGAGCCAGGCAGCAGTGAGGCAGAGGAACAGCTGGAGCCTGTTCCCAGTGTGCGCATGCGCAGAGCTGCCAGAAGACAAGAACAACTAAGAAAGCAGGGTCGACTTAGGAGTAAAACCACACCTTGGAGGTGATTGGCCCCTCCCATAAGAAACAAAAAAGGAGTGAATGGGGAGAGGGCTTTTGCAGGAAACAATTCATTCCTTCGGTCATTTCCAGAGTGGAAAGTTCTGTTTGTGACTATAAGAGATTCTGTGCCAAGTGTTGCCTTGCCCTGTGTTTGGAAACTAGCTATCTGGCAGCTCTCCAAGCGAGATAAGGTGCGTGTGGATAAACATTCCTCTGAAAGACTATTTGCTAAGCCCTGTGGACTGTGGATGAAAAGGAATTCACAGTCGTGTAAATAAAAGGGGTTTTGCCGGGATCAAGACTCTGCTTCTTGCTTTCTAAGGAAGCCTGCGTCAGAACACTGGACTAGGTGTTGAGAGACCCGGCTCCAATTCCCCCTGAGGCACGAAAGCTCATTGGCTGACTTTAGGCAAGTCCCTCCCTCTCAGCTCAAGACCCGGGTGTTATAGTGGGAAAGAGTCTACCTGTCAGCCTCGATATTGCTTGCTTGCTATTGGCTGCCATAGTAACGGGGAGGGAGGGGTTTTATGGTATTTGGGAGGGGAATTGTGCGGGTGTTGAGATCTCGAAAGAGGGAGTTTTGTTCTCACCATCTTCTGCGCAAGCTGAAGGCTCATGTTCGGGTTTGGTCAAGGTCAACCATCCCTGCATACCAGCCGGATGAGGCCACCTGAAGATGCACCCCACATGACACGCTTGGGGGGTTGGAGATTGGCCATTTAGGGCGGGGTAACTGGGGGGGAGGGATTTGGGTAAACGTTTGATACCGTGTTTCCCCGAAAATAAGACAGGGTTCTTATTTTCTTTTGCCCCCTGAAATATGGCCTTGGGCTTATTATAGGGGGAGGGCTTATTATTTTCTGGGGCAGGTGAGAAGCGAGGCACGGCTTTTACCTTTCCAGCTCTGTCGTGTTCCTCGCCATTGTGCTCAGGGAAGCCGCTGATTAAAAAAAACCCTCCTTCTCGTGAGTTCAATCAAACTTCTTGAAATCGCGAGAAAGGGTTTTTTTAAACTAAGGGGCTTCCCTGAACACAATGGCGAGGAACGCGGCGGAGCTGGAAAGGTAAGAGGCGCGCCTCGCGGCCCAACACCACCCACCTTGCCCCAATGGTAAAGGCAGCCTGCCTGGTTCCCTTCCCCCCGTCCCTTTAGCGAGGGGTGGCAGGTGGGGAAGGGAGAAGCAAGGCGTGCCTCTTACCTTTCCAGGTCCGTTGTGTTCCTCGCCATTTCGCACATTGAATCCTGTTCTGACCCCCTCTCCATACGGTGAGTCACGCTGACACAAGATTACTGTTAGACAATTAATTCACAGTAAATTAACACACCGACAAGACTTTGGCAGCAACCCAGACTTCCACAGATAAGAAATACACACCAGAGCTTCTCCAGCTTTAGTATAATAGTTGAATCCTGCAAACAGCCTCCTCCCAAAGTCTCTTCTTATATACGCTCTTGGGAGGAGCCTAATCACAACCACCTGGGTCCAATTATCTCCTTTGTCTCCGTAATTGCTGCTGGCGCTTATCCGCCCATCTCTGCCGGGCGTCCGGGATCAATTCCCTCTGCACCTGATCACTGCTCAAGGGCCTGATGTCTTCACCACTGCTCCAGAGCCTGATGTCAGGGACACACACCCTTTGGCTTTCACCGCTGCTCCATGCCTCAGGTGCCTCCTGGTGGCCAACCAGCCTCTCTGGTCCCTGCTCAGAGTCTGAACCCTGTCCAGGGTCCTCCACATCCTCCAGAGCCAACTCATAGCGTCCCTCGCTATCAGAGTCTGTTTGCAGCTCCAACGGCTCCTGCTGGGCCACAACAGAATCCCCTTGTAAAAAAAAAGCCTCATGAGTTCAACTCGCGAGGTTTTTTTTTACTAGGGGATTCAATGGGCGAAAGGGCGAGGAACGCAGCAGAGCTGTCAGTCCCTGGTAGCGCTAGGACGCGCTTCTTGCTTCTCCCCCACCCACCTGCCACCCCTCACTAAAGGGACGGCGGGGAAAGGAATCAGGCAGGCTGCCTTTACCATTGGGGTGGGTGGTGTCTTTTTGCGCGAGAAGTAACAGGCGGGAGGGGGTGATCACATTGCTGGCCTGCCACTGTTTTTCTGGTGAGCCCCCCTTTTGCCCCGCAAGCTGTACCGGTAGGTGGTACAGTGGTAATGGCGGGGAACAGTTGCGCATGTGCTTAAATAGTTGGGATGGGCTTATTTTTGGGGAAGGGCTTATTATGGCGTATGCTCTGAAAAGCCCGATTGGGCTTATTAGCAGGGCATGTCTTATTTTCGGGAAAACACGGTATGTACAAGTTCGCGCCTTTTTATCTCAGATCTTGCTTCACTTTCACTGTTTTCACTTCGTATCCAGTAAAAGTACCTTTTCTCTAAATCAATGGAGTTGGGGGTTTCCTTTCCTGGATGTTGAAGGAGACACGCCTGACACTACCTCACAAGACAGTTGTTGAGAGAAAAGAAACAATGCTGTATTTTGCTACTTTGAGCTGAACCTTGGCAGGATTCAAATCAAATCCATCACCCACCCACCTGAGGTGGCACAGTGGTTAGGGTGCAGTACTGCAGGCCACTTCAGCTGACTGTTATCTGCAGTTCGGCGGTTCTAATCTCACCGGCTCAAGGTTGACTCAGCCTTCCATCCTTCCGAGGTGGGTGAAATGAGGACCCGGATTGTTGGGGGCGATATGCTGACTCTGTAAACTGCTTAGAGAGGGCTGAAAGCCCTATGAAGCGGTATATAAGTCTAACTGCTATTGCTATTGCAATTGCTATTTCCCCCTCCCCAAACAGTTTCTGTGTTTCTCTCCCTCCTCCTCCCTCCTCCAGGCCACCTGCTGCTTCCCCTCTGAGAATTTTGCATATTCATCTTAATTTGATATTTTATTCCCTTCACATCCATCTTCCTCCCTTGGAGTTTTTTTTTCTCTTTTCTTTCTCCAAAATGCTGATGAAAAATTGAAGCTCCTCTTGACTCAATGGGAGGAGCGACTGATTGGATACAGATAATTAATTAGTGGAATTAATCAGTGGAACAGAAGCTGCCTCCAGAAGTTGTGAATGCCTCAACACTGGAAGTCTTTAAGAAGATGTTGGATAGCCATCTGTCTGAAACGGTATAGGGTTTCCTGCCTAGGCAGGGGGTTGGACTAGAAGACCTCCAAGGTCCCTTCCAACTCTGCTATTGTATTGTATTGTATTAACACTTTACAGCAGAGTTTTCCCAACCTCAGGCACTTTAAGGTTGGGGCATTCTGGGAGTTGAAGTCCATACGTTGTCAGGTTTCTGAAAGATGCCCTAATTGATTCATGAGTCTCGAGCCAAATTTCAAAAGAAAACTAGTCATTTATTAGGAGCGCCATTTGGCAAGACCTTTTTGCAGTCAGTTCTGAGCCTCATTTGAACTTTACCCCTGTTCCTTTCCTCCCCTCAGTCTGTGTCATAAATCACATTCCCCAATGAGGTGCACCCCTCCTAAACCTGCTGCAGTAACCTGAGATCCTACTCTAGCTGAAACTATGCGTGGAATGCGCTGCCCCCTCCTTCCTCACCATGGCAACTTTACGAGTTGACACACATCTTAAAATGCCCAAGGTTAGGAAATCCACTTTACAGAAAGAGCCTTTGCTAGAGATGTTCCAATAGAGGTTGGAAACCCATCTGCCAGAATCCCTTCGTTTGCATCCCTGCACCAAGCAGTGGGCTGGACTAGATGATCTCAAGGGAATTTTTCATTTCTGGGACTCTTGACCGAGTTACTACCCTGTTTCCCTGAAAATAAGACCCAACCGGAAAATAATCCGTAGCATGTTTTTCCAAGTGTCAGCATTCCAAATATCATGCAGAATTAAATCAGAGTCCAAGGCAGAGCTATCTTTAAAGTTCCAATTTAATAAGACAGACATGTTGGCAATAGCTGTGGAATCCCAAATCTGAACTTCCTGGGATTCCACCCAGTTGAAAGTTCAAAACCTTGCCCCCACACCCACAAGTCCATCACATGGTCCAATCTTCTTCGGCCACACTGGGATATCCACACAGCTGCTTCCGGTCAGGTGCAGAGGTGCAGAGACAAAAGATGACCTTGGGCTTTTAGAAAAGAATGACAACAACACATTCCACAATTCTACTCCTTTCTATTCCCCCCTCCCAACTACTACACTAATGAAACAGCATAATGAAATAATAGAGAGTGTGGCAGGCCACAGATCCTAAAAGGGATATAACTGCCGGCCTGACACCAGGATGCTTGTAATATAAGCCCTACCCCCAAAATAAGCCCTAGTTAAGATCATCCGCCTGATGGATGCAGTTAGTAGCGTATTTCCCCCAAAATAAGATCTAGCCAGAAAATAAGCCTTAAAGCATCTGTTGGAGCAAAAAATAATATAAGACCCAGTCTTATATTCAGGAAAACATGGTAAATCAACCTCTTGATTGCTCAGTCTTGCAAAAGAAGGGCAATAGCTAAATTTAGTTAAGAGTTGACACTGGCTGAGCAAACAAACATTTATAATGTGTGTGCATGAATACTCACTGCCGGTGCAATGAAGTGCAATTGGAACACAGAGTAATTTTAAACTTAAATGCTAAACTAAATGTAAATATAACTTTAATTTCTAAATTTAAATTCTAATTGGATTTCAATTCTCAATTAAATTAAAATAAATCCATTTTGGCAATGTCTGAATTCTAGGAAGCTAAGATTTTGCTTAACTCTGGTTCCTTAGATAAACCACTGTTGGAAAAAAATGTCCACCTGGGTCAATGGTGAAATTCAATTTTTTTTTACTACCAATTCTGGTGGGCATGGCAGGGGAAGGATACTGCAAAATCCCTGTTTCCACCTCACTCCAAGGGAAGGATTCTGCAAAATCTCCATTCTCTCCCCACTCCAGGGGAAGGATACTACAAAATCCCCATTCCCTCCGGACGCCAGGGGAAGGTTACTGCAAAATCTCCATTCTCTCCCCACTCCAGGGGAAGGATACTACAAAATCCCCATTCCCTCCGGACGCCAGGGGAAGGTTACTGCAAAATCTCCATTCCCTCCCCACTCCAGGGGAAGGCTACTGCAAAATCCCCATTTCCACCACACTCCAGGGAAAGGATGCTGCAAAATCTCCATTCTTTCCCCACTCCAGGGGAAGGATACTGTAAAATCCCCATTCCCTCCCACTCCAGGGGAAGGATACTACAAAATCCCCATTCCCTCCCCATGCCAGGGGAAGGTTACTGCAAAATCTCCATTCCCTCCCCACTCCAGGGGAAGGCTACTGCAAAATCCCCATTTCCACCACACTCCAGGGAAAGGATGCTGCAAAATCTCCATTCTTTCCCCACTCCAGGGGAA
Source organism: Thamnophis elegans (assembly GCF_009769535.1). Taxonomy (NCBI): domain Eukaryota; kingdom Metazoa; phylum Chordata; class Lepidosauria; order Squamata; family Natricidae; genus Thamnophis; species Thamnophis elegans. The sequence goes on from NC_045541.1 coordinate 176,335,566, forward strand.
GGATACTGCAAAATCCCCGTTTCCACCACACTCCAGGGAAAGGATGCTGCAAAATCTCCATTCTCTCCCCACTCCAGGGGAAGGATACTGCAAAATCTCCATTCCCTCCCCACTCCAGGGGAAGGCTACTGCAAAATCCCCATTTCCACCACACTCCAGGGAAAGGATGCTGCAAAATCTCCATTCTTTCCCCACTCCAGGGGAAGGATACTACAAAATCCCCATTCCCTCCCCATGCCAGGGGAAGGTTACTGCAAAATCTCCATTCCCTCCAGGGGAAGGCTACTGCAAAATCCCTGTTTCCACCACACTCCAGGGGATGGATACTGCAAAATCCCCATTCCCTCCACACTCTGGGGCCATCCAGAGGTAGTATTTGACGGTTCTCCAAACTATTCAAAATTTCCGCTACCGCTTCTCCAGAACCTGTCAGAACCTGCTGAATTTCATCCCTGCTCTGGATTCACTTCCAAGTGGGGGAAAAGACACTGAATTCATGGAGGTTGTTTGGAAAGATGGTTTAATGGTGGACAGGATGAAATGCCTTGGAGCTCCTGAGTGAAAAAGGGAAGAGATGCTGAGAGTCCCTGGGTTTTATGCCCTCTCTGGGCTTTGAACTTCCTGGGGCAAAGGAAGAGTATCCTGATAGGTTGCTGTCAGAGGTCATAGGTAACTTTGTAGGTTGTCTGTGTGCTAAGTTTAGTTGAAATTTGGTGGGTGGTGCAATGACGGCAATGAAATGACAAATGATCTTTGTTATGTAGAATAGACTGGCTCAGACCTTAATGGCCCATTGACAAAGGTGGGGGGGATATTAAGAGTGAATCTGTTCCCTGCCTTAAAACATTTAAAATGTTTCTCCATTCCAGGGAAATATAATATTCTGTCTTTTTAATATTTCCTAGGATATTTCATTTTTCTAGAAAGGTAGGTGGGTGCTAACTTCCTTCCGCAATACAGACCCTAAATCATAATTTATACACCCTGATGCCTCCATGTTCCCAGTTGTCCTTGCTGGTCCTTCTTTGAGTCAAGTTTCCCATTTTTGTCTGATTTCTGGAAAAAAAAGGGGGGGCATTAAAGGAAGGGGAGGAATCTGTGGAATTGAGGAACACAGGTTTTCCTGGAGGTAAATGCATGCAGCCTTCGCTTGCCCGGTTTTGTAACCACGCTCCTGATTTAGATAACCGGATGGATGGCTCTTTTTTTTCTGCCTGGTTAATCATTCGTCAATATCTTCAAAAGCACACAGCTGTCGGAAGGTGTTATCAAAGGAAAAGAAGAAGAAGAAAAAACAACCTGACATTTTACTTCCTAATCTATTCTTAGTTCTTCAATGTTCTGTTTGCATTGCTCACTGGAATGAAGAAACAGAGATAATCAGGGGATGGTTTAATTTAGTCCAGTCTTGAGGACAAGCAAAGACTTTTAGGTCAAAGCTTGGTGGTGGTACACTGTTACTATGCCAACCAGCATCCCTGGATGGTCTAGAGCCCCAACGAGCATGGCTTCTGGTTGCTATAGCAACAGGCCTGGACCATTCTAGAGTGAGTGGTCTACTTGTGTACAACGCAAGGCCTGGTGCCTGGTCTTGTTCTGACCGAGGCTTCCCAAGAGTATGAAACAAACTCCTGGCCCTGATTAAAAAAAACCCTTTTATTAATTGACTGTGAATTCTGCTCATTCATATCCAGACAAGTCTTTCAAGGGAGGATTTACGGTCAGAGACCTTATCTGGCTTGGAGAGCTGCCAGGCCGATAGCTGCAGAACAGCCAGGAGCCTCCGAGAGTCACAAACCAATTAAGCGAACTAATTGTCTCCTGCAAACTCCACTCCCCTTTCGCTCCTCTTTTATTCCCTCTGGGAGGGGCCATTCACCGTCCACCTGTGGCCCTACTCCCAAGTTGACCCCTGTTCCTTAGCTGTTCCCTTCGTCTGGCAGCTCTGCGCATGCACACACTGGGAACAGGCTCCAGCTGTACATCTGCCTCACTGATGTCTGCTAAGTCCTCGACCTGCGACCGGTCATAAAGTCCTCGACTTACGACCGGCCACAGGTCCTTGACTTACAACTGACAGCTGGCAACAGCCAAGCCGCGTCTGATTGGCTAAAGCGCGGCTGGCTGAGCGCGGGCTGCCAGGAGCACTCCCATTGGTCGCCCTGCTTGACAGCTCCGTATAAATAGCTGTCAAGCAGGGCGAGGGGCTGAATTCCGCTTGTATATAGTTTTTGCTCTGTTTGCAATAAACCGCTGTTCAACTTACCTCAGCCGCCTCACGTCTCGTCCATCCTTTGATCCTTTACACTGGCGACGAGGATGGGATCCTGAGGCCCTGCCTGAACAGCTCTAGAACAGAGAGACACAAGGGAACTAAAGTTTTTTTTTCTCTCCTTGTCTCTGACGAACGGCGATTTACCTCACCTGCGATCACGGCCTCGCTTCCACCTTTCGCTCCCTTCGGGACCGCCGGCGAGTCTTGGGCCGGGTTCCCGGAGCGGTTCGAGTGTTTTTTGAGACTCAGAAACTGTCAGAGGGCCCTGGCCCACCCTCTGCCTCTGACACAGAGCCCTCATCAGAGCCTTCCCCAGACTCCAGGACTGGCCCAGGTTCCTCCCCAACCTCCTCACTCTCCGAATCTGCTCCGCTGGCCGCTGGTGGGCCACAACAGATCCTTCCTGCCATGCCCCCCCACTATCCAGGGAAAGTGATCAAGGGACCTTTGTGCCTTTGGTAGAGCCCTGTTTGGCAAAACAAGATGGACATCCCAAGCTGTGGATGCCAGAGGTGGTGAATCTGGCGGGATGATCGGGAGCTACAACTTCAGCAACCGAGTGGTCAACGCCTGGAATGCTCTACCTGACTCCATTGTTACATCTTCAAACCTCCACAGCTTCAACTTTAAACTGTCTACCATGGACCTCACCCCATTCCTAAGAGGTCCGTAAAGGGATCGTGCATAAGTGTTCCAGCGTGCCTACCGTCCCTTTCCTACATTTCCCATTTATTTGTATTCATTTCTTTCATTCATGTCCATGTTTATGTTTATACCTGCTATCTTTTACATGTTTGACAAATGAATAAATAAAAATACAAATACAATTCAAGAAAAATAAGTCCGTTTCCCCTGCATGCCCATCCTGCAGTTTTGGAAAATGCCAAGAAACCCTGCTGCAAATCTGGAGCCTCAATCCGGTCTAATCCTGGTTGTCTTGCATCGGGAGGTTTGGTTAAAAAAAAAAATAGAAGTCAAAATGGCAGCCGAAATGATGGGATCGAAGCCCCGCCCGCTGGGTAATCCACAAAAAGAAATGGAGTGGGGTATTGACTAATTGGTTGTGGTTGCCATCTTGACCTTTGTGATGCCCCCTTCCCTGCTCTCATAAGCCCAGCAAAACTCCGATGAATGACAAGGTGGCATAATCACAGCCAGTGTGGCTTGAAAATCAGGGTTTATAGTACACCATGACACACTGTCAGGGTTCCAAATAGCATCCAAAAGTAAATCAGTGTCCGAGGCAAAGTATTGCTCAAAGTTCCAATTTATGAAGAGAGCCATGTTGGCGCATCTGGGATAACCTGAATCTGAAAGCTTCCCAGTTTTCCCCACCCAGTTGAAAGTTCAAGATCTTGCCCCCACACCCACCAGCCCATTACATGGTCCAATCTCCCACTGCCGTGCTGGCAGCTTCCACCCATCCAGTTCCAGTCAGGTGCAGAGGTGCAGAGACAAAGGATGACCTTGGCTTTCTAGAAAGAATGTTGTTATGGCTACATCGTATCTCACTCCTTCCAATCCCCCCTCCCATTTTCCCACAGCAGAAAATGCATAGCAGAATAATAGAAAGTGTGGCAGGCCGAAGATCCAAAAGAAAAGATGGCTGCCGGCCTGACAGACACGTGAATGCAGCCTGCTGAGAGTCTGTAGAGATTCTCAGTCATCCAGGTCATGGTTGTCCCAAATGTTAGATACTAGCAACTGTTATAATAGTTTTGTTCTGACCCCCTCCTCCGTCCAGTAACGAATGCCGAGACAAGCTTAACTGGAATGTACTTTATTAGCAAGAAACCAAAACCTCGGTGCCTGAAAGCCAAGCATAACAAACAGATAAGGACCTTGGCAGCAACTCAGACAAGCATTGGCAGCAATCCAGCCTGCCAAGCTAGTTACAAAAGTTCTCCAACTTTTAGTCAATGCATTGACTTCTGCAAGAGGGGTGTGTGCACAAGCAGTCTTTTTATAGTCTGGAGAGGAGCCTAATGACCACCAGGTGAGTGCAATTACCTCCTGTACTTGCGCAACTGTTCCTGACACCTATTAGCTCTTCGGTGCCGGGCATCCAGGAACAACTCACTGCTGGCTTCCGGATCACTCTCTCTTGTCTCCTCCCCACTGGTCCAAGGCTCAGGCACCACCTGGTGGCCAACCAGCCTCTCTGTGCCCTGCTCAGAGTCGGAACCCTGTCCAGGGTCCTCCACATCCTCCAGAGCTGACTCATAGGGCCCCTCGCTGTCGGAGTCTGGTGGCAACACCAATGGCTCCTGCTGAGCCACAACAGGTTTCCACCAAGGTCCTCTGTTCCGGTGGGAACAGAGGTTTAATCTCATTGGTCGAAGGGTCCGACAGCTCCCTATAAAAGGGCTGCTGTCAGACTGAACCTTCGCTGGATTGTACATATTTGTTCTGTCACAATGAAGAGCTGTTGTTGCCTTAGCCTGAGTGTGCCTTTCCATTACCCAATCTAACACCAAAGGTGCTTTTTCACGAGGCAACTGGACTTGGTTTTTTTTTCTTTTGAAGATGTTTCGCTTCTCCTCCAAGAAGCTTCTTCAGCTCTGACTGGATGGTTGGAGAATGGAAGGATTGATATTCCTTACAGACAGCTGGTCATTTGCATCCTTTTAGAGGGTCGTTGAGGCCACCTGGAGGTTTCTCTGTGTCCTCAGGGTCACCTGAGTGGTGCAAATGGTTCCTGTAGTCTGCAATTTATCCTCTGGAAATCCATTACCTACTCCCACACCGTTCCAAGGGTGTTCATCCCAAATTGTATTTGGGGCAACCACGACCTTGGATGACTGAGAATCTCTACAGACTTTTAGTTATACAATTTGGGATGAACACCCCTCGAATGGTGTGGGAGTAGGAACGGATTCCCAGAAAAATTGCAGACTCCAGGAACCATTTGCACCACTCAGGGGACCCTGAGGACAGAGATAAACCCCCAAGTGCTTCAACCATCCTCTAAAAGGATGCAAATGACCAGCTGTCTGCAAGGAATATAAATCCTTCTATTCCCTACTATCCTGTCAGAGCTGAAGAAGCTTCTTGGATGAGAAGCGAAACCTCTTCAAAAGACAAAAAAACCGAGAAAGTCCAGCTGCCTCCTGAAAAAGCACCTTTGGGACAGCCTGCTGAGGCATATTTAAGCTAACTATGGTTTAAGGCAGTGCTTCTCAACCTTGGTCACCTGAAGATGCATGGACTTCAACTCTCAGAATTCTGGGAGTTGAAGTCCACGTATCTTCAGGTGGGCCAAGGTTGAGAACAGTGGTGGGTTTCAAATTTTTTTAGAACCTCTTCTGTAGGTGTGGCCTGTTTTGTGGGAGTGGCTTGCTGGCCATGTGACTCGGTGGGAGTGGCTTGCCAGCCATGTGACTGAATGGGACTGGCTTGCCAGTCATGTGACTGGGCATGGCCAACTTGTAAAATGTGGTGAAACTCACTTAACAATGCTCTTGCTTAGCAACCAAAATGTTGGCTCAGAAACTCTGGCATTTGAAGCACGCAAGTCTTAAAGCTGTCAAGTTACAAGACCCTTCCACCCCTAACCCTTTAGGGAAAAAAACCTCAGGGGTGTTCAAACATGACAGCTTTAAGACTTGTGGACTTCAACTCCCAGAATTCCTCCTCTCGCTCTTTATCTTGATGATGTACGGACTGCCAGGGGGAGGGAGCTGGAACCGGATCTAAATGGCACCGTAGATTTGTGGAACCTCTTCTATAGAAGAGGTTAGAACTGACAGGAACCCACCCCTGGCATGGTTAACTCAATGTCACTCACGTTGATAGACGCTTCGCCTTAGCTGTTACAATGTAATAAGGGTTAACCGGAGAGGCAGTTTCTGTAAGCAGGGCAATAAAGATTAGGGTAGAAACAACACCAGAATGGTTCCTTCCTGCCTTCCTTACAGGATTAGCCTTGTAAAGTGGGAAAAACCGAAAAGAGATTTCTTCCAACAACTGGTTCTCCGAACTGCTTAGGAAGTTAACAACCGGTTCTCCCAAATAGGTGCGGATTGGCTGAATCCCACCACTGGTTGAGAAGCACTGGTTTAAAGCAATATGTGAAGAGGAGTGACTGAAAACTAGGCATATTTATCCCATATTAACCTAGCTCACCATGTATTTCTGTACATGAGGGAGTAAAAGAGAAACTGTATGTGACTGTATTTCTAAAAATAATTTCTTCGGGTTAAAACAAAACTAAGCAAAGGGGCCTGAGAAAATGATTTTTTTTAAAATAAACCTTCTTTTGAAATAAAATAATAATAAAAGGGTGGACCTGAACAAACCATTGCTGAATTTTTTTTAAAAATCAGAACGATCCTCTGAACACACAACTACGTGGCAGAATGGATGAAATAGCCATTTCATTTATCCATTCATTTATTATTTCTAACCCATCTTTATTATTTTTATTTTTTTTAAAAAACCCATTGATAGAAGTTAAGAATCTTAAGTCGACAGGCACCCCTTAAACACGATTCCAAAAAAATAAGTCGCTGTCATTTTCTGATGAAAGGAAATTTCTCAATGCAATATTCATTTTATTTTTATTGTTTTAGATTGGTTATCTCGCCTTTATTATTTTCATATGCCTTGAATCAGAGGAATTCTCTTTTAAGGAGCTTTGGTTCAGCAGGGAGATATTTTCCTGGCCATAAAAGCCACTATTCCTTAACCTTCAACCAGGACATTTTTTTTAAGCTTTATAGTCTGGCCTATTACACTCTGGATATCTCCAGGTGGTCCCCCATCCCGAGGCCTAGCTATCACCCCCATTGCTTATCTTCTCGAAATCAGCTGCGATTTCTGCCATGCAGAGTCCACAATGATCTCTCCTGTGCCAAATTGCCGGCAATTCCTTCTCTTTTTCCTGGTCTCTGGATATATTTGGGGCTACAGAAGGACCAAGCTGGACTCCCAGCAGCTGTTAATGGCTTTATAAAACAATTTGCCTCTTGCGCCAAGAGAGTATCATGATTCGCCCGAAGGTAATTTCTCCCCTCCAAACAGCAGTTTTCATTTTTGCAAGCAGGGAACCATGCAGCGACGATACGGAAAAAAAGATTTGATCCTGGTTTATTCTTGCCTGCCTTTATTGTTGCTGCCGGCAAGGCATGAGGTCAGCGGGATGACTGTGGGGGTATTTCGCACCTGGAGGATTGTGGTGCAGCTAAATCAACCTTGCTTTGGAGTTGCTTCTCAAAGTTTTTTTTGCCCCTGGTATTGTTCAAAGGGCTCAATAATGACCACAGTGCAAGCTAGGAAGGAAAGGAGCTTGTATATCTTAATCCTGATTTCTTATCTTATCTTGTGCTACCAGGTGAGCTAAATTGCTGGAACAAATGGTCCGTTATCTTTCCAGGTGCTTTGGGTTAAGAAGGTGGGTTATGTGTCAGCAGGGGAATGTTAACACACATTCCAGTTTCTGTACAAAGAAGTGTTCAGTTCTTCTCTCCTTCCTTCCTTCCTTCCTTCCCTTCCTCCTCTCCTTTCTTTTCTCCCTTCCCTCCTCTCTTCTTTCATGCCTCTATTCCTTTCTTTCCTCCTCTCCATTTTTCCTTCCCTCCCCTCCTTCCTTTTCTCCCTCCACTCCTCCCTTCTTTCCTCCCTCTCTTCCTTTCTTTCCTCCCCTCCATTTTCCTTCCCTCCTCTTCTTCTTTTTTCCTCCTCTCCATTTTTCCTTCCCTCTTTTTTCCTCCTCCCCTTCCTTTTCTCTCATCACTCCTCCATTCTTTCCTCCATCTCCTTCATTTCCCCTCCCTCCCTCTCTCTTCCTTTCTTTCCTCTGTCTTCTTCCTTTTTTCTTTCTTCCTTATGTCCTTCCTTTCCTTCCTCCCTCCTGTCCCCCATCTTGAATAAAACAGAGCTGGAAGGGGCCTTGGACGTCTAGTCTAGCCCTCTGCTCAAGCAGGAGAACCTATACTATTTCAGATAAGTGGCTGCCTAGTGATGGAGTGCCCATTTCTGAACTATTCCATTGGTTAATTGTCCTCACTGTTAGGAAGTTCCTCCTTAATTCCAGGTTGCTTCTCTCTTTGATTAGTTTCTATCCATTGTTCCTTGTCCTTCTGGTGTTTTGGAGAATAGTTTGACCCCCTCTTCTTTGTGGCAGCCCCTCAAATTCTGGAGTACTGCTATCATGTGACCCTTAATTCTTATTTTCCTTAGACTAGCCAAATCCAAATCCTGCAGCCGTTCTTCATATGTTTTAGTCTCCAGATCTTTGTTCATCTTACTCTTACTCTTCTCTGCATTTTTCCAGAAGTCTCAACATCTTTTTTTATCTATCTATCATCTATCATCTATCTATCTATCTTCATCTATCTATCAACTATATCATCTATCTATATCTATCTTCATCTATCTATATCTATCATCTATCATCTATCATCTATCTATCTATCTATCTTCATCTATCTATCAACTATATCATCTATCTATATCTATCTATATCTATCATCTATCATCTATCATCTATCTATCTATCTTCATCTATCTATCAACTATATCATCTATCTATATCTATCTTCATCTATCTATATCTATCATCTATCATCTATCATCTATCTATCTATCTATCTATCATCTATCATCTATCATCTATCATCTATCATCTATCTATATCTATCTATCTATCTATCATCTATCATCTATCATCTATCATCTATCTATATCTATCTATCTTCTATCATCTATCATCTATCATCTATCACCTATCACCTATCACCTATCACCTATCACCTATCACCTATCACCTATCACCTATCACCTATCACCTATACATACATACATACATACATACATACATACATACATACATACATATATATATATATATATATATATATATGTTGTATTTGTGCTGATAAATAAATAAAGGGAGACTAGTATAGATCTATTTCAAGCTATTTAGCTCTCATCAGCTAGCCATACCCTTACTGGGATTAGAACCTGTGCTGTATTACTTCTTAGGCAGATGTGTTAACCACTAAGCCACAAGGTCCTCCTCCTTTATCATATCTATCTATCTATCTATCTATCTATCTATCTATCTATCTATCTATCTATCATCTATCTATCTATCTATCTATCTATCTATCTATCTATCTATCTATCTATATATATATATATATATATATATATATATATATATATCTTCATCTATCTATTATCTATCATTTATCTTCATTTATCTATCATCTGTCATCTATCTTCCTCTATCTATGTATCATCTAACTAACTTACTAACTAACTAATTAAGTAATTAACTGTATCAGTAGTCCTTGACTTACGGCAGAGGTGGTATTCAGCTAGTTCTGACAGGTTCTGGAGAACCGGTAGTAGAAATTTTGAGTAGTTCGGAGAACCAGCAAATAGGCTGGCCCCGCCCCTGCTGCCTCCCAGCCACCCAGCTGATCTTCTTTTGTTGCCCTGAACAGGAGAACAGAACTGGAAAGCAGGTTAGTAGGATGGGGAGGGAATGGGGATTTTGCAGTATCCTTCCCCTGCCATGCCCACCAAGCCATGCCCACAGAACCAGTAGTTAAAAAAAAAAATGAATCCCACCACTGACTTACCACCATTTATTTAGTGGTGTTTATAATGGTGCTGTAAAAAGTGGCTCAGGGCCCGTCTTTGCACTTTTAACCATTTAAACATTGCATGATTACAATTTGGGTGCTTGGCAACCAGCACGTATTTATGATGGTTGCAGCATCCCGGGGTCATATGTTTGCCATTTGGACCTTCCCCAATTTTATTTATTCTTTAAACCCCAGAAGCTTTCGGCAACAGGTTGGATCCTTTCGTTTCTCTCCCCCCCCCCCCACCCATAAAGTGACTTGGACGAAGGCATCACACGAAACCCCCTTGCATCTTTCTCCCCCGCCCCTCTGATTTAAAAAAAAAGTATTTGAGAAGTTGCATATAAACAGGAGTAATTACATTTTTTAAAAAAAAAAATTACATTAAAGAAGCTTGTAGTGGGAAAAATCTATGTGTCATAGAATGAATGCACGGTAATTTGCATTAAAAATATAACCGGTCGTTAACGTAGCCGTTGACGTAAGTGGGAGCAATTGCACACAAAGGATCTGTTTGTTAGGAGACGGAGCAAATATACGCGGATCTTCTTTTCAAATCCTAAGTGGGATCCTGCCTTGATAACAGGAGGGCAAAGGGCATTTTTATTCTTTGCACTGACAAGCCCATCTTTACCCATGATGCATCTGATAGGCAGGTAATCTTTGACTTACGACCAGAATTCCTGTTGCTAAGAAAAGTGGCTGCTAAGTGAGTTGTGTGCAATTTTATACTTTGGGGGGGGGGGGCTTGGTTTAAGCCAGAGGTCTCCAAACTTGGCAACTTTAAGCCTGGCAGACTTTTAACTTCCAGAATTCCCCAGCCAGCTTTAAAGTCCGCCAGACTTAAAAGTTGCCAAGATTGGAGACTTGCTGGCTGGGGAATTCTGGGAGTTGAAGTCCGCCAGGCTTAAAAGTTACCAAGGTTGGAGACTTGCTGGCTGGGGAATTCTGGGAGTTGAAGTCCATCAGGCTTAAAAGTTGCCAAGGTTGGAGACTTGCTAGCTGGGGAATTCTGGGAGTTGAAGTCCGCCAGGTTTAAAAGTTGCCAAGGTTGGAGACTTGCTGGCTGGGGAATTCTGGGAGTTGAAGTCCACCAGCCTTAAAAGTTGCCAAGGTTGGAGACCCCTGGTTTAAGCAAATCACTATACAGATCTTTCTCAACTTACAAATACAATTGAGCCCAGAATTTCTGTTTTTAAGGGAGGCAGTTTTGCCCCATTTTACGCCCTTTCTTGCCACAGAACGAATGACTACACTTGATAAGTTAGTAGTTTGTAGTTTTTTTGTAGTTTTATTAGAATTTGTAGGCCGCCCTTTTCCCTGAGGGGACTCAGGGCGGCTCACATAAAACTAGGAAAGGGGAGATACAGACAACAAAATAGAGACATATACTAAAAATAGTAGGCAACATCCATACAACATTCGGGAGGGGCAACTATCCTTATCCCCAGGCCTGACGGGCGAGCCAGTTCTTCAGGGCTGTGCGGAAGGCTTGTACGGTGGAGAGGGTACGAATCTCCACGGGGAGCTCGTTCCAAAGGGCCGGGGCTACTGCTGAGAAGGCCCTCCTCCTTGTGGTTGCCAGCCGACACTGGCTGGCCGATGGAATGCGGAGGAGGCCTAATCTATGGGATCTTATTGGTCGCAGGGATGTGATTGGCAGAAGGCGGTCTCTCAAGTATCCAGATCCACTGCCATGTAGGGCTTTATGGGTGATTAATAGCACCTTGAAGCGCACCCGGAGATCGACAGGTAGCCAGCGCAGCTCGCGGAGGATAGGTGTTATGCGGGTGAATCGAGGTACACCCGCAATCACTCGCGCGGCTGTGTTCTGCACTAGCTGAAGTCGCCGGATGCTCTTCAAGGGCAGCCCCATGTAGAGCACATTGCAGTATTCCAGCCTGGAGATCACTAGGGCCCGAGTGACTGTTGTGAGCGCCTCCCGATTCAGGTAGGGTCGCAACTGGCGCACCAGGCGAACCTGGGCGAATGCCCCCCTGGTCACAGCCGTTAGGTGGTGGTCAAATGACAGCTGCGGATCCAGGAGTAATCCGGTCGTTAAGAATCTGGCTTCCCCTTTGGCTTTGCTCGACATAAGGTCGCAAAATAGGGTCATGTGACTCTGGGGACATAGCGATGACGGATGTAAATAGGAACCAGTGTCCTAGCGTCTGAATTCTGATCACATCACCATGGGGATGGTGCAAATGTTGTAAGTGTGAAAAATGTCAGTTTTGGCTCGCCAGCAGCCAGCGGAGCTGGCGGCAGACTCAGAGAGTGAGGAGGTTGGGGAGGAACCTGGGCCAGTCCTGGAGTCTGGGGAAGGCTCTGATGAGGGATCTGTGTCGGAGGCAGAGAGAGGGCCAGAGCCGTATGCCAGTTATCAGCTGCCTTCAGAGTCAGACATCAGTGGGGCAGAAGAACAGCTGGAGCCTGTTCCCAGTGTGCACATGTGCAGAGTTGCCAGACGAAGGAACAGCTAAAGAACAGGAGTTGACTTGGGAGTAAGGCCACAGGTGAACGATGAATGGCCCCTCCCAGAGGAAATAAAAGAGGAGCGAAAGGGGAGTGGAGTTTGCAGGAGACATTTAGTTTGTTTAATTGGTTCGTGTCTCTCCGAGACTCCTTGCCAAGTTCTGCCGATATCAGCCTGGCAGCTCTCCAAGCCAGATAAGGTCTGTGACTGTAAATCCTCCCTTGAAAGACTTGGCTGGATGTGAATGAGCAGAATTCACAATCAATTAATAAAAGGTTTTTTTTTATCGGGACCAGGAGTTTGCTTCATACTCTTGGGAAGCCTCGGTCAGAACAAGACCAGCCACCAGGCCTTGCGTCTGGGGAAGGCTCTGATGAGGGATCTGTGTCAGAGGCAGAGATGGGGCCAGGGCCGTCTAACAGTTATCAGCTGCCTTCAGAGTCGGAGATCAGTGGGGCAGAAGAACAACTGGAGCCTGTTCCCAGTGTACGCATGCGCAGAGCTGCCAGGAGAAGGGAAGAGCTAAAGAAACAAGGGTCAACTTGGGAGTAAGGCCACAGGTGGACGATGAATGGACTCTCCCAGAGGAAATAAAAGAGGAGCGAAAGGGGAGTGGAGTTTGCAGGAGACAATTAGTTCGCTTAATTGCTTCGTGACTCTCCGAGTTTCTTTGCCAAGTTTTGCAAATATCGGCCTGGCAGCTCTCCAAGCCAGATAAGGTCTGTGATTGTAAATCCTCCCTTGAAAGACTTTGCTGGCTGTGAATGAGCAGAACTCACAGTCAAATAATAAAAGGGTTTTTTTTCGGCACAAGGAGTTTGCTTCATGCTCTTGGGAAGCCTCGGTCAGCACAGGCCTTTTCGGTAAGATGAAAAGAGTTCCCTCCACTTTCCCGACGACTCACGAGACTTGACTAGTTTTACTTTAACATTTCGCGCATCCTGGCTTGTCGTTCCACCCTTTCCCCAGCCTGTTTATTTAATTACGGCTGCTCTGGAAACCTAACAAATGAGCGATAGCTTGCAATGAGGAGCAGGTGTCCCCTTGATCTGGTTTCCATGACTCCAGCGTGCAGCCGGAGCGGGGTGGGTGGGTGGGAAGGCTGCCGGCTTGGTGTTATTATAATTTTATTACAGCCGCTTCAAAAATTATCACTGGGAGAGGGAGAGATATTTTAAAAAAAATAGAATAAACAAAAGGCAGAGTCGAAGGAGGAAGGGAAGGGGCTGCCTCAGTTTCTCTCTTTCTCCCTCTTTCCTCGGGCCCCTTCCCCTCCCAAAGTGGGATTTGGGAAACAATTGGATGTGTCTTATGAAAAATGGGGAAACAGCAAAGATGTGTCGGAGGGGAGTGGGTTCAATCCGAATAGAGCTTGAAGGGACCTTGGAGGTCTTCTAGTCCAACCCCCTGCTCAAGCAGGAGTCCCTTTACCATTTCAGACAAACAGCTGTCTAGACTTAAAAACCTCCAGTGTTGGAGCCTCCATAACTTCTGGAGGCAAGTCGTTCCACTGATTAATCGTCCTCACTGTCAGGAATTTTCTCCTTAATTCCAAGTTGCTTCTCTCCTGGATTAGTTTCGATCCATTGTTCCTTATCCTGCCTTCTGGTGCTTTGGAAAATAAGTTGATCACATAATTTTACCACCGGTTCGTCGCACACCAAAAATGTGTATGCTCGCGCATGTGCCTCTTGCGTGCATGCACAAGGCTTAGAAAATGTAGCTAGAAAATGACTATATATGTATACCTTTTTGTTGTTTTTTTTAAAAAAGGAGAATACATGTTAAAATTAAATATGTATATTGAAAAGGAATTACACATACCATCGACATAAAATGGAGCTTGCTCAGAAGCTGGAATACACCAAGTAAATGAGATGAAGAGTGGGAAATAGAGAGGGATAGGAGAGAGGGTAAGGGGGGAAGAGGAGGAGAGAAATGAGGAGTGGAAAGGGGAGAGAAGAGAAGGAGAGAGGAAGGGGAAGTAGAGAAGAGAAGGACGACAGAGGGAAGAAAGGAAGTAGAGAAGGGGAGGAGAAAGGGAGAAGAAAGTGATGGATAAGGTACAAATAGGGTGTATGGAGAGCAGAAGAGCCAATAAAATGTTTTTGGGAGTTGATGGCAAGATGAATCGATGTAAACATTTAATAATTTAATAATAAAAAGAGCCGAGGTGGCGCAGTGGTTAGGGTGCAGTACTGCAGGCCACTTCAGCTGACTGTTATCTGCAGTTCAGCGGTTCTAATCCCACCAGGCTCAAGGTTGACTCAGCCTTCCATCCTTCCGAGGTGGGTGAAATGAGGACCCAGACTGTGGGGGCGATATGCTGACTCTGTAAACCGCTTAGAGAGGGCTGAAAGCCCTATGAAGCGGTATGTAAGTCTAACTGCTATTGCTATTGCTAATACAATACGATGTTGGCTGTGTAATAGTATACATGCTATGAAAATGAAAAAACAAAACACTTCATAATATGAAAATGTAGCTAAATAGGACAGCATAGCGCCAGGGCGGGTAGGCAGGCCCACCCACAGGTTGGCAGAACCAATTCGCCCGAACCGGTCCAAATCGGCTGAATACCACCACTAAGTTGATCCCTCCCTCTTTGTGGCAGCCATCGTGATTTTGGTGCTTGTATCTTCCCTGTCTCCTCCTGTAGAGAGGGACATTTTGGCCCTCCTGCTGCCAATTTTCTGAATCCAAGGAGTTGGGTTTTAATTCGTGGCCATTTGTTCTCGACTTACAACCATTTGTTTAGCGGTTCAAAGCTACAAGAGCACTGAAAAAAATTGATTTGCACTTACAACTCTTGCAGCTTCCCCACGATCCAAATTCAGGCACTCGGCTACCTACATGTCTTTGTGATGGTCACAGTGTCCCGGGGTCACGGGAGCCACTTTTGCGATCTTCCCAGCTGGCGTCCGACAAGCGAAGTCAATGGGAGAGGTGGATCCACTTAATGACCACCTGACTCATTTAATAACTGCAGTGATTTGCTTAACAACTTGATAAAAAGGATTCTAAAACTGGGCGTGACTCATTTAATAACTGCCTCACTTAGTTGTTGGTCATAAGTCGAGGAATATCTGCATCCCGCCTTTCCTCTAAGTACTCAAAGTGATATCTAAGGGGACATTTTTCTTTCTTTTTTATTTTATTTTTTATTAATAAACATGTAAAATACACACACACAAAACTTAGACGTACACCACATTTACACAATACAATACGAACAGGGGCTTCCTATTCTTTCTAATAGCAATTATCAATCGATACCGCTCACCTTATATTATTTCCCCTTCTATTGTATTTCATTTGGATTTCACCATTCTTAACCCTCTTATTTTACTCATAACTATTATTTTTTGAGTTTTGTTATATTCCTTCATTGATTCTTGTTTCTTTCCTCCATCCACCTATACCATTTATCCCATATCTGGTAGAATTCTGATTCTTCTTTTCCCTGGATTTCTTTAGTTAGTTTGTTCATTTCCGCACAATCCATAACCTTTCTTATTATTTCATCTTCGCTTGGAGTTAATTTGTTTTTCCATTTCTGGGCAAAGGCAATCCTTGCCGCCGTAATTATATGTAGTATTAAATACCGGATTTCTTTTTTGTATTTCGCATCACATTATTCCTAATAAAAAAAAATCAGGTTTCCATTCTATTTTTAACCCCTGTTATTGCCTAAAGCCAATTTTTGATCCTTTTCCAAAAATTTTTAGCCTCCTCACAGGTCCACCATAAATGGTAATATGTTCCGTGTATTGATTCGTATTTCCAACATTTGGGGGAGGTATTTGTTAAGATTTTAGCTAACCTTGTTGGTACCAGGTGCCCTCTGTAAAACATTTTGTACTGGTTTTCCTTGTATGCAACTGATGGTGTCATTTTTAAGTTTATTCCCCAAAATTTTTCCCATTTGTCTAATTCAATATTACAGCCAAATTCTGCGCCCATTTTATCATTTGTTCTTTCACAATTTCCTCTTCCATTTTATACTTCAGGGGGACACCAGGGGGCATCTTTCATTTTATTCCCACATCAGCAACTTTGCTCCCTCCCTCTTGCAATCCCTCTGATATTGCCAATGCTCCCTACATGTCGCTCGAGTTTTTTTCATAACCATTATCAAGGCTCTAGTCCTCAGGACTGGACATTCTACCAGTCTGCCTTCCCTCCCTCCCTCCCTTGAAAATCAACATGACCAAGGGATGCCCCTCAACTTCCTAACTTATGAAAGTGGATTGTTGAAATAAAACTGTGTTGGGCATTGTGGTGAAGAATTCAGAGGCTGGTGGAGATAGGAGCAAGCCCTGTGGTGGTTCCACCAGTAGAACATTGGGGGAACCAATTTGGGGCATTTATTAAGGTGTTGCCCTAGAAACCAGGAGACGGTAAATTCTAATCTACCCTTTAGTATGACAGCTGTCTGGGTGGCTTTGGGCCAATCAACAGGAGACGGTGCGTTCTAGTCCCACCTTAGGCATGAAAGATTGCTGGGTGACTTTGAGCCAATCATCAGGAGATGGTGAGTTCCTCTGTAAAAAAAAAAGAAAAAGAAAAAGCGTATTATCTTCATTTCTATCTGAATCGCCTGATGTTTCGTTCTGTGAAATAATACAATAATAATATAATAATACAATAGCAGAGTTGGAAGGGACCTTGGAGGTCTTCTATTCCAACCCCCTGCCTTGGCAGGAAACCCTACACCACTTCAGACAAATGGCTATCCAACATCTTCTTAAAGACTTCCAGTGTTGGGGCATTCACAACTTCTGGAGGCAAGTTGTTCCACTGATTAATTGTTCTCACTGCCAGGAAATTCCTCCTTAGTTCTAAGTTGCTTCTCTCCTTGATTAGTTTCCACCCATTGCTTCTTGTCCTGCCCTCAGGTGCCTTGGAAAATAGTTTGACTCCCTCTTCTTTGTGGCAACCCCTGAGATATTGGAAGACTGCTATCATGTCTCCCCTCTTCCTTCTTTCTCTTAAACTAAACATACCCAGTTCCTGCAACCGTTCTTCATATCTTTTAGCCTCCAGCCCCCTCATCCTCTTTGTTGCTCTTCTCTGCACTCTTTCTAGAGCCTCCACATCTTTTCTACATCGTGGTGACCAAAACTGAATGCAATATTAGGGGGAGGGAAGGTGGCTTCTGCTTGGCCAGCAATAGGCATCTGGGTCAATCTCACGGGGCCTGCAGACTCAAGAAGATGCTTTGATGCTCCCTTTCCGTTTTGCAAATTTTCAGGCAACCAGCTGAACGAGAGAAAATGGCCTAGTTCTCTGCGGCTGCATCAGATGGTGGATTGGGGGAAGAAAGTCGGGGTCAGAGGAGGAATGTGAAAAAGCGGTGGGCAGGACAGAAATTAAAAGGCAATTGACTTATTATTATTATTATTATTATTATTATTATTATTATTAATTAGACTTATATACCGCTTCATAGGGCTTTCAGCCCTCTCTAAGCGGTTTACAATTTTTTTAGCAAATTGAATCAGCAACTTGCCCCCACAGTCCGGGTCCTCATTTCACCCACCTCGGAAGGATGGAAGGCTGAGTCGACCTTGAGCCGGTGAGATTTGAACTGGTGAACTGCAGATCACAGTCAGCTAAAGTGGCCTGCAGTACTGCACCCTAACCACTGCGCCACCTCGGCTCTTGTGCCTGTGTCATCCACCCAAGATCCCCAGCACTTGGCCCTCCCGTACGGAAAGAAGGACCTACAGGTTGCAGTAATGAAGGCGGATGAAAATATGTTGCTGTTAACATTTGAGTGAGTGCTTTTATGACCCACAGCCAGACAAATTTAAAACAACGTGGTTAAGGTTTGCGGCATTCATTTAGTTCTGATCTCATTTTCCAAGCTTCCCTTCCCCCGACCCTCCACACACCTATGCTTCTGTGTTACAATCAGGGGTGGGCTCCTACCAGTTTGGACCGGTTCGGCCAAGTAGGTAGTAACTCCGTCTGCCACGCCTCCAAACTAGTTCTATCGTCGTCGGTGCCATCTTGATTTTCAATTCTGCGCATGCGCAGAACAATCTTCGTTGCAAAAATGTAATTCCCCCCCCCCCCCCCTTTCTAATGCGCAGACCTTGTTGGGTGCAAATGTGCATGCCCACCAGGGTGGATTCCTGCCAGTTCTAACCCCTTCTATAGAAGAGGTTCCACAAATCTACCGTGCCGTTTAGAACCGGTTCCAGCTCCCTCCCCCCCCACCCGCCGCTTGTCCGCACATCATCAAGATGAAGAGCAGGAGGAGGAATTCTGGGAGTTGAAGTCCACAAGTCTTAAAGCTGTCAACTTTGAACACCCCTGGGTTTTTTTTTTCTAAAGGGTTAGGGGTGCGAGGGTCTTGTAACTTGACAGCTTTAAGACTTGCACACTTCAATGCCAGAGTTCCTGAGCCAACATCACTGGAGGAGGAATTCTGGGAGTTGAAGCCCACAAGTCTTAAAGCTGTCAACTTTGAACACCCCTGGGTTTTTTTTTCCAAAGGGGTGAAAGGGTCTTGTAACTTGACAGCTTTAAGACTTGCACACTTCAATGCCAGAGTTCCTGAGCCAACATGACTGGAGGAAGAATTCTGGGAGTTGAAGTCCACAAGTCTTAAAGCTGTCAAGTTTGAACACCCCTGGGGTTTATTTTCTAAAGGGTTAGGGGTGCGAGGGTCTTGTAACTTGACAGCTTTAAGACATCCGTGCTTCAAATGCCAGAGTTTCTGAGCCAACATTTTGGTTGCTAAGCAAGAGCGTTGTTAAGTGAGTTTCACCACATTTTACAAGTTGGCCACGCCCACCCAGTCACATGGCTGGCAAGCCACTCCCACCCAGTCACTTGGCTGGCAAGCCACTCCCACAAAGCAGGCCACACCTACAGAAGAGGTTCTAAAAAAATTTGAAACCCACCATTGATGCCCACCGAACCAGCAGTAATGCCGGCAGCAACCCCCCCTCCGGTTACAGTCCTTTGCTAATTACAACTATAACGACATACATAATAACAGGGTTAGAAGGGATATTGGAGGTCTTCTAGTCCAACCCCTTGCTCAAGCAGGAGACCCTATACCAGCGACCCCCAACTTTTGTGGCTTGGTGGCCCAGTTGGGGTGGGCGGGGTAGGGAGAAGGGAATTGGGCCATGCACTCTGACTAGCCAATTCCAAATAGGCCACCGCACAGGGCCCTCTGCCGTATACCATTCTGGACAAATAACAGAATAACAGGGTTGGAAGGGACCTCAGAGCTCTTCAAGTCCAACCCCCTACTCAAATAGGGAAACCTTAGACCAGGGTGTCAAACTCAAGGCCCACGGGCCAAATCCGGCCCACAATGTGGTCGGATCTGGCCCGCGGGCCATCATGATCTAACCAATGCTAAGAGGAAAAATTGGGCAGCCTGGCTTCGGCCTGGTTTACCCAATGCGGAGAGGAAATATGCCAGCAGTTTGGGGAGTGGCGTCAAGCTGGCCACGCCCACACAGTTGGCCACACCCACCCAGTCGGTCACTCCCACCTCCACCACCACCCCTGACATCAACCACAGCCCTCAATGAAATTTAGTTTGACCCCCACCCCCCGGATTAGACCAACCCAATTCCTACAACTGTTCTTTTTATATTTTAGCCTCCAGGCCCCTAATCATGAGGCAGAGCCACCTGAAGAAGGAATGGATGAAAACTCACCCAGAAGAGAAGCAGCCTAGAACTAAGGAGAAATTTCCTGACAGTGAGCAAAAATAAATAAACAAACAAATGGAATGGCTTGCTTCCAGGAGTTGTAAATGCCCCAACACTGGAAATTTTAAAGAAGAGATTGGACAATCATTTGTCTGAAATGTTATAGGGTTTCCTGGCTGAGCGGGAGGAGGTTGGACTAGAAGACCTCCAAGGTCCCTTCCAAGTCTAATGCACAAGACTATAGAAACGATGTACAGACTCTAGAAATAGTGCAGAGAAAAGCAGCAAAGATGATTAGCAGGTTGGAGTCTAAAACATATCAATAGTTGCAGGAACTGGGTATGTTTAGTGAGAAGAACTGGGGGTGACGTGATAGCAGTGTGGGAAGTTATCACCCAGCCCTCTCCCAGAAAAATGAAATATCCTAGGAAATATTGAAAAGGCAGAATATTTCTCTGGATGTGAAAACAAAGAAACATGTTTTAAAAGACAGAATAGTTGCCTGTAGCTTCCTGCCCATCCCCACTGTTAATGGGCCATTAAGAAGGCCAAGCTAGTCCCTTTTACATAATAAAGACTTCTCCACTGCAGCCCCAGGGGGGATGGGAGTAAAGGCATGATAATATTGGCCTTTTACTCAACTGACCACATGGCATCTGAGAACTCATCCATACCTGGATTCAAAACGCAGCCTAGAGAGTTGCCTCTGCATGGCACCATGGGAGTCTGACAACCAATCAGAATACATTTCTTACACAGAAACAGGAAACAGAGAGGTGGGCCTAAACAGGGTATAAAAAGCCTAGCAAGCCCCTTCCTCAGCCCTTCTCTTCTTCTCCACCAACATTGAAGCATGTGATCACCTTTTCTGTTCTGGGCTCAAGCCATGTGGCCCTGTCCAACAATAAACCATCTTTCCAAGCAGCCTCCATGTCTCCAGTGTCTTTTTCCCCACTTGGAGCCGAACCCAGAGGGACATTTCTTTTTTCTTTCTTTCTTTCTTTCTTTCTTTCTTTCTTTCTTTCTTTCTTTCTTTTTTTTGTGTGTGTGTTCAAAAGTTTTATTTCTTTTAAGACAAACATTTCATCATTCCTCAATCAGTAAGACATCGAAGTACAATTTTTTGTATGTCAAAATAATTCTAGTTTACCACCAAATTCTTGTCTAGCCTAATATATACCCCTCCCTCCCTCTCTCCCCCTTCCCCCCAACCCCCCTCCTCCTTCCCCCCCCCCGACTTCCCAGAACCTGTACACGGTATGGATTTCTAACAAACACAGTCTAAAATCTATTGAGAAAAAAAGAAATAAAGAAATTAATAACATTCTACATTGACCTTTGCTGCTTCTTGCTGAACTAACTTTAAACAATTTAAATCATTTCTGATCTTAAGCATAGGCTAACTGGAATTTCTTGGTCCCGTATTTATTTTGTATATAGTCAATCCATTTTTTCCAGTCTCGTTTATCTCTCTCATTTGAGTGGTCTTTAAGATATGCCGATATTTTAGCCATCTCGGCTAAGTTTGTAACTTTCAATGTCCATTCTTGAGTTGTAGGCAAGTCTTCCTTCTTCCAGTATTGCGCCACCAACAGTCTTGCTGCCGTTATTAGGTGCAGAATCAAGTTAGTCTCTACCACTGTAAAGTCAGTACATATACCTAGTAAAAATAACTGAGGAGTAAACTTTATCCTTCTTTCAAAGATATTTTGCATAATCCACCATATTTTTATCCAAAATGCCTTAACCTTTTGGCAGGTCCACCATATATGAAAATATGTAGCATCGAGAGAGCCACATCTCCAACATTTAGGCTGTAAGTTCGGATACATAGAAGCCAGCTTTTTAGGATCTAAATGCCATTTAGGACATTTCTTTTATCAGCAGTTTTCCAATATTTGAGGGGCTGCCACAGAGAAAAGGGAACCAAGCTATTCTCCAAAGCCCCCCGAAGGCAGGACAAGAAGAAATGGATGGGAAACGATCAATGAGCCATCCACACTCGAACTAGGGAGAAATTTCCTGTCAGTGAGAACCATTGACCAGTGGAACGACTTGCCTCCAGATGTTCTGGATGCTCCAATACTGGAGGTTTTAAAAGGACTGGAGAACCAATTGTCTGAAACGGTGTAGGGCCGTGATGGCAAACCTATGGGACATGTGCCACAGGTGTCACACGGAGCCATTTGTTAGGGCATGCGAGGCGTTGCCCTGTCAGTGCTGGCCAGCTGACCTCGGCCTTCTTTTAAGGCTGTTTTTCGCCCTCCGGAGATTTCCTTGAAGCCTCCGGAGCGCGAAAAACTGGCCCAAACCGGAAGTTCGGGAACGGACTTCGGGGTTTGCTCTAAGGGCTGTTTTTCGTCTTCCGGAGCGTTTAGGAAAGCCTCCTGAAGGCTTCGGAGGCAAAAAATGGCCCTACCGGGGGGGACGACAAAATAAGGAACACAAAGGAGGCTGTTTTCGCCCTCCCCAGGCTCATAAAAAGCCTCTGAAGCTGGGGAGGGCGAAAAAAGTACGCCAAAAGAGGGGTGTGTGTCACGCTGTACACGCCGTGGGGTTGCACGCATAGCATTATAGGTGTGGGCACGCCTGTGCACAATCCCCCTGTGCTTCCCTGCTTTTGGCCCGTGATCCAAAAAAGGTTAGCCATCACAGGTGTAGCGTCTCCTGCTTGAGTAGGGTGTTGGGATAGACCTCCAAGGTCCGTACCAACCTTATGATTGTATAGCTGTTTTCTTGGACAAGTTCCTTCCAAGAAATTGACCACTTACTGTGGTGGCATCTTCCGTGGGCTGCTAGAAAGAAGAGGGAATCAAGCTATTCTCCAAAGCACCTGAGGGTAGAACAAGAAGCAGTGGATCAGTGGTGGGTTTCAAAAATTGTTCGAACCTACTCTGTGGGTGTGGCCTCCTTTGGGGGAGTGTCTTGCCGCCCATGTGACCGGACGGGAGTGTCTTGCCGCTCATGTGACCGGATATGAAGATGCCGACGACACTTGTCAGAACCACCTTAAATTACCTCGCACACAGCCCTGGCATGCATAAGAATATGATGTAAACTTGTTTTTTAAAAGGCATCTTTGGTTTGCATTAAAACAACTTCAACACACGCAATGTTCTGATTGCACCACAAACGCAGTAGTCATCCTTACCTTTCACAGAGGCACTGAGTTTTATAAATATGAGCATGATAGTGTAGAATAATCCTATCCAAGGACCAGTGGTGGGTTTCAAAAAAATTTGGAACCTCTTCTGTAGGTGTGGCCTGCTTTCCGGGTCCACTGGTGGAACCTCTTCTAACTGGTTCGGTAGATTTGACAAACCAGTTCTACCGAACTGGTGCGAACCTGTAGGAACCCACCTCTGCAATAGATGGAAACTAATCTAGGAGAGAAGCAACTTAGAACTAGGGAGAAATTTCCTGGCAGTGAGAACAATTAATCAGTGGAACAAATTGCCTCCAGAAGTTGTGAATGCCCCAACACTGGAAGTTTTTAAGAAGATGTTGGATAATCATTTGTCTGAAGTGGTTTAGGGTTTCCTGCCTAAAGGGGGTTGGAGTAGAAGACCTCCAAGGTCCCTTCTAAATTTGTTATTCTGTTAAATAACTGTGCGGCTGTTTTGATCAAGAATAACGCTCAACTTTTGGCCAGAGGGGTCCATTTCTCAGGATTTGACATCAACACATGGAATTTTGTCCCTTAACTCTTCTAGTGTAAATGCAAATCCATGACCCAAATCATTTGGGAATGCAACAGTTTCAATCACACTGCCTCCCACATTGCTTCTCACACACTCTCAATGGAGCTAAGGGTGCAAGTTTGGCGCAAAACAACTTTGCCCATTTTGAAAGGGAGGCAATGAGGTGTTGTTGTTGTATTTTCCGGCGTAGGGGGGAAAAATATAGGTGCCTATCAACGTAGGATTGATTAACGTATCAACGTAGGCCCTATTGTCAAATCAAAGTCAAGAACAGGCGTCATGGAAATCTGGAATTTACATTGTGGGGATTTAAAAATAAACTTTCCTTGCGGAGGCTGCCTCATTCGATCCGGTAAAATATTTTTCCCTGACTCATTCGTTCTTCAACTCCTTTCCTTCATTTCATTAAATCGGTGTTTCTCAACCTGGGCCACTTGAAGGTGTGCGGACTTCAACTCCCAGAATTCCCCAGGCAGCACAGCTGTGCTGCCTGGGGAATTCTGGGAGTTGAAGTCCGCACACCTTCAAGCGGGGCCTAGGTTGAGAAACACTGCATTAAATGGGAGATCCTGTCAGACCTGGAAGCCACCTTTTAATTTGGGCCTTCAGGCCTGCCACAATTTCTACTGCGGGGAAACAGAGAGGAGGGATTATATGGAGTATGGCAGATATATAGTCAAAATAACCTTCCTTTCTCAGAGAGTCAAGGACATCTTGCCCTGCAGCTGCGATCCTGGGCGGCATCTCCAGTTTTGGACGGTGCCTGATTGCACCACGTGACGGACAAGTGGGTGCTGGGCAGGGACTTGAACTTATAGAGGATCGATCTCTCCCTCCCTCCCTCCCTCCCTCCCTCCCTCCCTCTCTCTCTCTCTCTTTCTCTCTCAGATTTGGGGTTTCCCAGATGTGCCAATATGACATCTCTAATAAAATGGAACTTTGAGGAAACTCAAAGCCTCCGAATCTTCTTTCGTTGAGGGGTGTTACTTGGATCCCTGACATTATCCCGAACCTGAAAGTTTCCAGGTTTTCTCCACCCAAGTCAAAGTTCATGTCCCTGCCCAGCACCCACATGCCCATTTACAATCCTGACAGATGCACCCTTGATCCTGATGCAGAATTCTGTGGAAAATGCAGCAGGTTTGATCCCCAAGGACTTGCATTGCAAACGGAACTCGCAGTGCAACAGGAACAGCAGGAGTTAACAATAGCAGAGTTAATACAGGAGAACAAACGCATCCGGATAAGATTCAGCAGTCCACCTACATTGAAAAGACAAAGGCTGCGCTTTTGAAGACAACAAAGTCCTTATTTTGTTGTTTTTTAATATAAATTTTTATTTTTATTAAACAGACAACACACACACACACACAACAATAAAAACAAACGAACAAAAAGACAAAAAAAGCATCATCACATAGAGCATGTCGTTTGGTTACAAGTGTTTTTACATCCATATTCTCAAATAACATTTACCATCACAGATTTTTCTTCTAGTATAACTAAATATCTCACTTTCATTGTACAGTATATGTTCAATTACAATTAGTATTATTTTTCCCCCAATAAATCATAATTCCCTTACATTCTTGATTGTCTATTTGATAACAGTATACCTTTATATAATCCCAATTTGAAAGAAAAAAAAATTACCAACCATTTATATTTATATATCACTATTTTCAATTATGCATAATTCCACCAATCAACTATCAGGTATGCTTATGTTCATTATTATCCTTGTACATCATACATTTAAACAGAAATCTTATTCCTTCATTTTTCAACAAAATATTCTAAATATATATATATATACCAATTTTTAATTATTCCCTTATTAAAAGTATTTATCAACAACAAGATATCATTGTAATATGTTCTTAGGGTTATACATTATATCACCAATCCTCTATCAAGAATACATAAAATCATTGTTATCCTTATCATTCTTAAAACAAAAAATTCTAAAGTATTCAATTCATAGATGTACCAGTTTTTCATTGTATCGTTGTTAATCTACAGCATAATTGTGTTATCATTTAACTCCTTCAGTTAAAACATGTGTAAAACATTTTTCATTTCCAAGTTTTTTCCCCCAGCCACTGATAAGACAGGTCCCATATCTTATAAAATTGCTCGTCTTCTTGTTCTCTAATTTCAAGTGTCAATTTACTCATTTCAGCACAGTCCATTATTTTTCAATAACTTCTTCCTGTTTTGGTATTGTTTCATTTTTCCAGTTTTTTTGCAAATACAAAGTCCATATTTTGGACAGAGAGGACTTCTGGTTTGAAAGAGGCGTCAAAGGGGCCATCTATGTCAAAATAGCACAGTCCCCTCTCAAAGGAGGGGACTGATTTAATGTTTTTAGCTCTTTTTATGGTTTTTCTAGTTTGGTATGCTTTCACTGGGGTCGGTTTAAATTAAATGATTTAATGTTGCAGCTTTTTATGGTTTTTTTTTCTAGTTTTCTACACAGCCCAGAGTCCGCCGAAGACAATTTAAATTAATCAATCAATAAATTAACCATAATATTTCCTTCTACACTATATTGCCAAAAGTGTTCGCTCACCCATCCAAATAATCAGAATCAGGTGTTCCAATCCCTTCCATGGCCACAGGTGTATAAAATCAAGTGCCTAGGCATGCAGACTGTTTTTACAAACATTGGTGAAAGAATGGGTCACTCTCAGGAGCTCAGTGAATTCCAGCGTGGAACTGTGATAGGATGCCACCTGTGCAACAAATCCAGTCGTGAAATTTCCTCCCTCCTAAATATTCCACAGTCAACTGTCAGCTGTATTATAAGAACGTGGAAGTGTTTGGGAACGACAGCAACTCAGCCACGAAGTGGTAGGCCACGTAAACTCGTCCAACATCAGTGTGTGACTTCACAAATGCGCTTCCGGAAGAATAGTCAAAAATTCCCATAAACACACTCCTGAACCTTGTGGACAGCCTTCCCAGAAGAGTTGAAGCTGTTATAGCTGCAAAGGGTGGACCGACGTAATATTGAACCCTATGGATTAGGAATAGGAGGTCGCTTACAGTAAGTTCATATGCGAGTAAAGGCAGGTGAGCGAATACTTTTGGCAATATAGTGTATATCCTCGACCTTACCAAACCACAGTATTTTGCTAGCCCAGCAACCTGGATAGCAACTTCAAGGAAATGGTTTTTAAAAATGCTCCTTTTCCCCCAGGGGTGGGTTTCAACCGGTTCGCGGCAGTCCCTGCGATCCGGTTGGTCGCCGAACCCGGAAGTAAGTAACTTCCGGGAACGGCGAAGCCCCCCACCCCCCACGCCCGCGCCCGCTCCTTACCCGGTTTTGCCGAATTCTGCGCTTCCACGCATGCGCAGGACGCATACAGCGCCTGCGCGATCCTCCAGGAGCAGCTGGAGCATCGCACAGATGCTAGTACGCATGCATGCGCCACGCACGTGCACGCGCGCGCCACACGCGTGCGCGAGGACACCGCCGGCCTCGTTCCAATTGAACCGGTTGGAACGGGGCGAGAAACCCACCCCTGTTTCCCCCATCTCAGATGTGGGTTAAGGTAGATATTCTTTTATGCGTCACAGAAAGTTGTGAGTGCTAAGACAGGAAACACAAGCCAATCGGGTTGTTGCAGAAAATCAGGAGATTTGGACTGCGAGATCAAGAAAAAGCTTTATTTGGCCAAATGGTTCAGATAGAGATAACAATTCCTAACATCTAAACAGCGTTCTAATCCAAACATACATTTTTATAATCATTTGTCAGGGGACGCGAGGTGATGCCTTGTCAGCTGGCCAGCACACATGCAGACGCTGGCGTGTGCATGTGCGCTGGCCAGCTGACTTCGGCCTTCTTTTGAGGCCATTTTTCACCCTCCGGAGGCTTCCCTGAAGCCTCCAAAGTGTGAAAAACTGGCCCTACGGGCAAACCGGAAGTTCGGGAACAGACTTCCGGTTTACTCGTAGGACCATTTTTTTGCCCTCCGGAGCCTTCAGGGAAGCCGGAGCATGACACACACACACACTGGGCTCCCCCCGCTTTTGGCACGGCAGCCAAAAAAGGTTTGCCATCACTGATCTAGGTCAATGTTTCTCAATCTCAGAACATTTAAGAGGTGTGGACTTCAACTCCCACAATTCCCCAGCCAGAAATCCATGTATCTTAAAGACTGAGAAACACTGAAATAAGTGGTGAATAGCAGACGTGAATTCTAGTCCCGCCTTAAGCGTGAAAGCTGGCTGAGTGATTTTGGGCCAATCACCAGGAGACTGGGAGTTCTAGTCCCTCCTTAAGCATGAAAGGCAGCTGAGTGTCTTCGGTCCAATCACTAAGAGACTAGGAGTTCTAGTCCCACTTTAAGCATGAAAGTCATCTGGGTGATTTTGGGAGACTGGGAGTTCTAGTCCTGCCTTAGATATGAAATCTGGCTGGGAGACTTTGGACCAATCCTGTCTTTCAACCCAACCCACCTTACAGGGTTGTTGTTGTTGTTGTTGCTGTTGTTGTTGTTGTTGTGAAAATAGGAGCTCAGTATGTTCAGTACCTTGAGTTATTTCTAAAAGAGGCAGGATAAAAATCAAATAAAGAAATAAAGAAATAAAATAAAAATAGGAAGATCTAAACCCTGATGAGGAAAGTTTGAGTCCAAACCAATTTTGGATTGGTTTTAAGGTAAACAAACCAATCTGGGGTACCAAATAAACCCTGGTCCCTTTCTTTCCCCCACTATTCACTCCCCCTTTTCCTTCCCTAATTTCCCTAATATTTTCTTTTGCATTCTCTTGTATGTTATATTATAAACCAGTGGTGGGTTTCAAAATTTTTTAGAACCTCTTCTGTAGGTGTGGCCTGCTTTTTGGGAGTGGCTTGCCGGTCATATGACTGGGTGGGAGTGGCTTGCCGGCCATGTGACTGGGTGGGCGTGGCTTGCCGGCCATCTGACTGGGTGGGAGTGGCTTGCTGGTCATGTGATTGGGTGGGAGTGGCCTGCCAGCCATGTGACTGGGTGGGAGTGGCTTGCCAGCCATGTGATTGGGTGGGAGTGGCTTGCCGGCCATGTGACTGGGTGGACGTGGCCAACTTGTAAAATGTGGTGAAACTCACTTAACAACGCTCTTGCTTAGCAACCAAAATGTTGGCTCAGGAATTGAAGGAGGGAAGTCTTATAGCTGTCAAGTTACAAGACCCTCGCACCCTTAACCCTTCAGAAAAAAAAACCCCCAGGGGTGTTCAAACTTGACAGCTTTAAGACTTGTGGATTTCGGTTCACCGACAAAACCGCGAACGACAAAACCGCACCAGACTAAACCGCGCCGCTGACGTCATCAACAGGGCGACAACAGCGCGGAGACAGAAGCGCGCTGTAAAAGTAACCCTAAACCTAAACTTAACCCCTAACCCTAAACCTAACCCTAAACCTAACCCTAAACCTAACCCTAAACCTAACCCTAAACTTAACCCTAAACCTAACCCTAAACCTAACCCTAAACCTAACCCTTACGTTAAGTTAAATCGGCTTCCTTTCGACACGCTATTGTAAAGCGCCCTTCTCTCTCCGCGCTGGCTGTTGTTGCCGCGTTGATGACCTCAGTGATGCGGTTTTGTCGGGTGCGGTTTTGACGTTCGCCCTTTTGTTGGGTCACAATCGACTTCAACTCCCAGAATTCCTCCTCTTGCTCTCCATCTTGATGATGTGGGGACGGGCGGGGGGAGGGAGCTGGAACCGGCACTGTAGATTTGTGGGGCCTCTTCTATAGAAGAGGTTAGAACTGGCAGGAACCCACCCCTGTTATAAACTGTAGGATGCCACCCCTCTCCTAGGAAAATGATATATTTTAGGAAGTATTAAAAAGGCAGAATATTTCCCCCTAAAAGGGAGACAGACCGCCCGCCGTGCCCCCCCCCCCACTTAGTCAACGGGCCATTAAGGCCTGAGCCGGTCTATTCTACATAACAAAGATCTATCTCCTTCAGGCACAGTTATAGTAGGAATTGCCCAAAGCTCCTTCATTACATCATCACCCAGTGAGAGTCAACCAAGCTTGGGACTCAAAAGACAACCTACAAGGTTACCCCAGCATGGCCCCATGGGAGTCTGACAACCAATCAGAATGCAACCTCAAATTCAAAAGCCCAGAGAGGGCATAAAACCCAGGGACTCTCAGCATCTCTTCCCTTTTTTTTGTCTTTTGCCCAGGATCTCAAACCACGTGGTCCTGCCCACCATTAAAATTTTCCAAGCTGCCTCCACGTTTCTAGTGTCTTCCTTCCCACTTGGAACCAAACCCAGGAGCACATTTTGTCAGGCCTGCAGCCATCATTTCTTTTGGATCTTTGGCCTGCTACACTTTCTATTATTCTACTATTGAAAGAAACGTCCTTCTGGGTTCAGCTCCAAGTGGGGAAGAAGACACTGGAGACATGGAGGCTGCTTGGAAAGATAGTTTATTGTTGGACAGGACCACATGGCTTGAGCCCTGAACAGAAAAGGTGATCACATGCTTCAATGTTGGTGGAGAAGAAGAGAAGGGCTGAAGGGGGGGCTTGCTAGGCTTTTTATACCCTGTTTAGTCCCACCTCTCTGTTTCCTGTTCCTGTGTAAGAAATGTATTCTGATTGGTTGTCAGACTCCCATGGGGCTATGCAGAGGGCTACTCTCTGGGCTGTTTTGAATCCATGTATGAGTTCTCAGATGCCATGTGGAAAGTTGAGTAAAAGGCCAATATTATCATGCCTTAATGTAGCTGCTGCTGAAGTCTTTATTATGTAAAGTGGGTTAGCCTGGCTAGTCTTAATGGGCCTATTGACAAAGTGGGGTGGGCAGGAAGCTACAGGCAACTATTCTGTCTTTTAAAACATGCTTCTTTTCACATCCAGAGAAACATTCTGCCTTTTCAATATTTCCTAGGATGTTTCATTTTTTCTGGGAGAGGGCTGGATGATAACTTCCCACACTACTATGCATTTTCTATTGTGGGAAAATGGGAGGGGGGATTGGACAGAGTTAGATGCTATGAAGCCATAACAACATTCTTCCTAGAAAACCAAGGTCATCCTTTGTCTCTGCAACTCTGCACCTGACTGGAACTGGACGGGGGGAAGCTGCCAGCACGGCAGTGGGAGATTGGACCATGTGATGGACTTGTGGGTGTGGGGAAAAGATCTTGAACTTTCATCTGGGTGGGGAAAACCGGGAAGCTTTCAGATTCGGGTTTTCCCAGATGTGCCAACACGGCTCACTGAATAAATTGGTACTTTGAGGAATCCTTTGCCTCAGACTCTGATTTACTTTTGGATGCTATTTGGAACCCTGACACATTTCTTCCCACAAAACTAATAAAACTATATATCAGAACACTAAAACTCAGTCATTTCTAGGCTGATTTCACACCCTGTTCAGTTGGGAAACACACAGTGGCTAAAAGGCATCCATGTTCAAAGCAAAATAACCTCAACAACAGAACAACAAACAAAGCAACAACCTCGGTCAAAGCTTTTAGCAAGCAGGTGATAACTGCCTCCCGCCCTGCACATCGCTTGCATGCATGCACACGGACGCCCCGGGAAACCGTCCTTTAGCAGCCACCAGGGAGAGAAAAATGTCTTTTATCTCTCTGCCATCGTGCCTCCTCCTGACATAATGTGAAGACGGGCTTCCCCCTGGGGGAAGCAGCTGCAGGCAGCTCTTTCTCTCCCAGCCGGCGGCTGTTCGATATGCATCCCTGGGTTTGTTCTTGAAGAGGTGGAAATCTTCCTTCACCCAAGAGCAATGGGGCTCTTCCTTCACTACATCCCCCCCCCATTCCTCCTCCTCCTCCTCCCCATCCCCCTC